>NW_027193573.1:300000-500937 GCF_032444005.1 Ranitomeya imitator
GTCATTATTTGACCACCGTTAGCAAATGACCACCATTAGCAGCCTGCAATCACATTACGGAGCTGCCAATTGGAAGGGAGAAGGAGTCAACTTTCTCTAATAACCTTCTAAGTGCAGATGATCGCAGCAATTAGAGGGTTCAATAGCCAGGAGCGGTATGTTCACCGGCCCTGTCTGTGACAGCCGGAGCTGGGATATCATATAAGCTGTGCTCTTGGTGGCAATGGTGTGGGCATAACCAAAGTGTCCACCTGATCGCCATGTGATAAATGTAAGTTAATTTGCAGAAAACCCTTCTCGATCATGATATAAAGTTACATTATATGTCATGAAAGGGTTAATATCTTCAGAGGTTCCTGAGCATGCAGAACTTCTACAGGTCATTATTCCTGAAACTAGACTTCTCCTATGACCGTGATTCTAATAATCTATCTTCTGATTCTAACTATATGATCTAATAGACAAAGCTGCATTTATTTTCCAGAACGTGTGGACCTCTGTAACTGAACACGTATCTATGCAGATCCCGTCTTCATAATCGGAAAAATAAAATTCTCTATATTTTTCAGAGAAATCGACACGAGAAAGCTCCTGTCTCTAATGTGTTCGAATACCTTAGAGACATCACCCCATATTTCCCAGACTACGTCTATTATTTAAAAGTGAAAATCTACAGTAATCTTCACTTATCCAACTCTTTCTGTCTTTGCAAATTTGCTTAAGAAAAAGGTTAGGTCTCTGGTTAAAAAGACAAATTCCAATTTACCCCAAAGTTTATTTATTGTCTGTTGATGTCTAACCCTAAACCTCAATATATAATTCCAATGATTTACTGACAATAACCAATAAGTTCAGACGCGTAAACATGGAAAGACCTTAAAAGGCCTCTTATGTTGACCTGGGAAAAGAGAAAACAGGGTTTTGGAAAATATATTTTAGGATAAAAGTGCATTTTACAGACGTACACCTTATTTCAACTTTCAGTCAACGGACCTGAAACAGGGATTGTCTGGATACACATGATCCAGATAACAGAGGTCTGGATACACATGATGAGAGCATTATACTGCCTCTGTACAAATCCCTAGTTAGACCGCACATGGAGTACTGTGTCCAGTTTTGGGCACCGGTGCTCAGGAAGGATATAATGGAACTAGAGAGAGTACAAAGGAGGGCAACAAAATTAATAAAGGGGATGGGAGAACTACAATACCCAGATAGATTAGCGAAATTAGGATTATTTAGTCTAGAAAAAAGACGACTGAGGGGCGATCTAATAACCATGTATAAGTATATAAGGGGACAATACAAATATCTCGCTGAGGATCTGTTTATACCAAGGAAGGTGACGGGCACAAGGGGGCATTCTTTGCGTCTGGAGGAGAGAAGGTTTTTCCACCAACATAGAAGAGGATTCTTTACTGTTAGGGCAGTGAGAATCTGGAATTGCTTGCCTGAGGAGGTGGTGATGGCGAACTCAGTCGAGGGGTTCAAGAGAGGCCTGGATGTCTTCCTGGAGCAGAACAATATTGTATCATACAATTATTAGGTTCTGTAGAAGGACGTAGATCTGGGGATTTATTATGATGGAATATAGGCTGAACTGGATGGACAAATGTCTTTTTTCGGCCTTACTAACTATGTTACTATGTTACTATGTTACTATGTTCTTGTCTGTTGACCTAAGTTTTCTTATCAAAATTGTTTCGGAGTACATACAACATTTTGACCACTTTATATTGTATTTTCTTGGAGAAACTTATTCCTGTTTTAGTGTTCATTATACTGGATACATATGTTATTAGATTGGGCAAACATGCACACATTAATCTTTGCTTTGTTTTTTCATGGTGTGTGTACGGCTGTATTGACGTCTTACCCTTCAAAGCTACGCAAGGAAACTTGTGAGAGCAACAGTCAGGAGAGAATTTAGGGCATTGCAGCAGATCATTTGCATGTTGCTCCTATAGTAGGTGCGCATGTCCTGGATTGAGGTTTGGCAAGGGGCTTCTGTCATCGGAGATAAGGAGTTATGGTGTAATGGAAGGTTGTACTGACCTGGACAAATCGGAAGCAGTAACAAATCTAGTTTAAAAGTCTCTAGTTGGTAATTTACCAGTTTGCATGCTTAAGAATGGCTTTCCTAATGTCTTTATTTCTCAGACTGTATATTATGGGGTTGATAAAAGGAGTAAACACAGTATATAGTAATGATAAGATCTTACTCATAGTGAGTGTTCGGCCTTTTTTTGGGAAAATATAAACACCAAACATGGTCCAGTAAAATATGGAGACCACAGTGAGGTGGGAGCTACAGGTGGAGAAGGCTTTCTGTCTTCTAACTCTAGATTTAATCTTTAAGACCGCTGACACAATATAAGTATAAGACAATACAATGATAATAGTTGGAATTATTAAGATTGGAATGCCAATTACATAAATCTCCAAGAGAACAAAGAAGGTGTCTGAACAGGAAAGTTCTAGTAGGGGATGAGTGTCACAGAATAAATGGTCAATGATATTTGGACCACAAAAGTTTATTTTTGACATTTTTAAAATGAAAATAAAACCAAGAGAAATTCCAGACACCCAACAGGTAATTGATAATTTGACACAACGTGATGTAGTCATGATGGTGGAGTAACGGAGAGGATTACAGATGGCCACATATTGGTCATAAGACATCACAGCGAGAAGAAAACATTCAAACACTTCTGGGGCACAAAAAAAATACAACTGAGTGATGCAATCAACAAAAGCTATGGATCCCCCATTATTAAGTAGAATTTGGAGCAAATTGGGGACAATATTGGTAATTAGCAGAATGTCACTGACGGAGAGTTGTGAGATGCTCTCTCGTAAATTTTGCTTGATTTGAAAGCCTAAAAGAACAAACTCAGTGACTCTGGTCCCATTCATCTCCTATATACAAAGTAAATTTTAGTTATGCTGTAGTAAACTGAAACCAGCAATAGATAATAGTGTGATGGTTACAGATTCCTGCCCTAGGTAGTTAAAAAAACAGGTGAAATATGAGAACTCAGATGAGGGCGGCCTTTTCAGACAGACAGGCTCCATAGTCCATCTATTCAGTCCATCATTAGAGTGTTAAAAGAACAGAGATCAGTAAAGCACCACAGGACCTTCATGGTTTCAAATAAGGGCAGAGAGTTTCTTAACAACCAGACGTCCAACAATCAAAACTGTCTCTATGACAGATTTTTATACATTGTTAAGAAATATTGAAAATTATCTCAAATACAGTGATAAGGTTGGAAAATTTGATTCTAAACTAAAAGAATTTATCCAAATTTCCCAATTTCCCAATCTGAATTCTCAGCAATTTGAGTCATGTAAATCCAGCAGGTTTGTGGTCAGTCATCTATTGGTATGGTTGTTAAATATGGACTGGCTCGGTTTTGAAAATATAGCAACAAAGCAAACTCACCTAGCCCATCACCTGTCCCTGCTGACGAAGCTTCCTGGTGGTCTCCAGCTAACATGCTCAGGGAATTGCTCCATTCATGTGCCCTTTCCTTCATCACCAGCACTTTTTTCCACCAGCTAGGTCTTGACAACTGTTCTGATGTTATATCCCAATGACATCATGACATGCACCAGTCTATAGTATTGCACAGGCCAGACGTACTGGAGAAGAGCGAAGAGGAGAAGAACACTGGAGCAGGAGCTAGAAGTACAGAACCAGCAGGAAGCTATGATGGCAATGAGCGGTGGTGGCAAAGAGAGGTGACGGGCAAGATGAATATAATGGGCTTTTTTGGGCGGAGAGAGAGCTGACCCTTCTCATCCATCAATTCATCCAACTTTGATGTTGAGAACTTCGAGGCTTCCAAAAGTTGTTGGACTCCATTTTAATTGCATTGAATTCATTTGATGTAAATTGAATTTTCTGGCTGAATTTCTGAGAATTTGCAGAATTTTAATTTTGGAAGATTTACTCATCTCTCTCAATTTAACCTCCACGGTCAATAATCAAGTCCATCCTTTTGAAGGTCAAATTCCCAATTAGACAATAATAATACTTTTTCCTGGGCTTTTTTAATGTGATAATTTTGAGGGATATCATAAGCAGGACTCCATTAGGTTTTATTACAGAGATATTTACTGCCAATACTTAAAGCAACTTTTTCTTTATTATTCATGATATACATTTTCAAATTCATATATTATTTTTACAGGGCTCAAATCTTTTGTGATATGAAGAATTTCCCCAGGGTCAATAGACAAAATCATAGTCGCTCTTCAGTGCATAGTCACCAAAAACATGAATATGAGCCTTAATGGATGTAAGTCTGGATACTTATATATCAAATAGAAGGCTCGGTGCCTAGTAACACAAATCATGGGAGACTTGTCCATTGTCCTACAAGCCGCCTTTATTTCAGGCAATTATCATAAAAATAAATCATTAATAACTATTTTCCATTTATTCACTGCTAAGATTGTGATTAAATGTATCAGTGTTTAGTGGGGTTAAAGGAATATTATTACTATAACTGGATATTTTAGATGGACATTTAAAAAAATAAACGTCTTTTCAATACACTTACCATTTAAATTTGTCCTATTTTTCATATATCGCCCCTTTGTCTTTTTTTCTTACAGTTCATTGCCATTGGGACCAGCTCCTGCAGCTGTTTTTGAGCAGTAGCTGAAGATTTAAAGTTCTTACAAGCTCCATAGCCTGTCTATTCAACTGAGATCATGAGCACTGTCTTAAGACAGGCTGGAATCCCTAAAGGGTATGGTTAATTTATGACCTCAACCTCCTCAACCATGCCCCACTGTGATTCAGATGATGCTTCAAAGGCATGGCTGCCTCATGTAGGCACTTGTCATAATGTTATTAGCCTTTCTCAGTGAATTGATTTTTTTAATTTTATTCCATATATTTTGCAGTTGGCTCTGTAGTCTGTAGCCTAAGCCAAGGTTCATTTATTTACCAATGCGCATTGTAGCGTCTCAAGACCATGAATCTCAACAGTTGAGCAATCTCTCCTTGTGGACATCTGTAAATTGGCTGATTTCCATGTCCTGCATGGAATATTGGTTAATTTGGACATTTTTACACTTATTTCTTCAGAAACAGCAGAATTTGAGTTCAAGGGACCGCTGTTCCAAAAGACCCCCTACTGGGTCTGCTATGAAGAAATGTCACAAAAGCCCCCACTATCCAGCGATAATATGGAATATTACCAGACCTTTTTCATATCTAAAGTTAAGTTTTACAGAATCGTCTTTTTATTGTCCCTACAAGGAACTTTTACCCCTTCACGCCACAGCCGGTTCTCACTTTCCAAACTAGGCCAAATTTTTCAGTTTTGACCAGTCGCAATTTACATGCTAATAACTCTGGAATGCTTTAACATAACCGAGTGATTCTGAGACTGTTTTTTCCTAATTCACTGTTGTTACATGTTACGGAACTACTCAGCACCCAGAATATGTTGTGCAGTTATATGTATGTATAATAGGTTCCATGTGAGATGCATGTCCCTAATGCATCAGCCCACAGGCTGCGCCCCTGGGCAGAGGGGACACGATATTCCCTTTTTGTCCGCCCCCCACCTTTGTAATTCCCACAGTAAATATTGTCATGCTCCGGCCACCTGCGGCTATTGTAATATATGTCTGGCCTGCCGCTTTTCTATTGGCCTGCCCTCTGTATCTGTGTGATATATTCGGTGTCCTGTGAGTAAAGTGTTGTCAGACTGGAAATACGTGGAGAAGCAGTGATCTTTTATATGCGCCCATGTAACCAAGGAATTCCAGCCAGCGTCCTTCATTCAGACTCCAGCCAAAGCAGAGTGGACCTCCTGAAACACGGGGTGGTACTGAAAGAGGTACCCCAGCTTGGTAGACCCCGTACAGCTGTATTTTGTGACAGTAGTAAATTTAGCTTACTGTTTTTTATGAAAATATTAACAATTTAAAAAGAAATGCTAAAAAATTTAACATTTTTGAACTTTCAATATTTATGACCGAAAAAAATGGATATAATAGTAATTCCGCACAAAATATTTAATTAATAACATTTACCACATGCCTACGTTATGGCAGCAAGATTTTTAAAACATATACATCTTTTTTGTTTTGACGTTAGAAGATTTGAAAATTTTGCAATATTTTTTCATTTTTTCAATAAAATCTGTAAAATCTTTTTTTTAGGGACCACTTCAATTATAAAGTGACTTTGAGGGTCGACGAATATGTCAGAAAGCTTGCACACAAAACTTCATTGTAATAATGGTACCCCTCGTGGTATTCAGTACCGCATTCAGAAAGGTTCTTAACTCTTTAGGTGCTTAACAGGAATAATAGCAAACTTTAAGAAAATTATGAAAATTATTTGTTTTTCTCTTAAATGTTGCTTTAGCTCCATATTTTTCATTTTCAGAAAGGTAACAGGAGAAAATTGGCCACCCAATTTGTTGGGCAATTTCTCCTTAGTACGCAGATACCCTGTATGTAGGAGAAATTGACTGGATGCACAACAGAGCATTATTTGACTTTTCGAGTACCTATGGCACTAAAACAGCAGGAAACACCTAAAATTGAACAGATTTTGGAAACGCTTGACGGAATTTATCAAGGGGTGTGTTGAACATTTTGAACCCACAAGTGCTTCACGGAATTTGAAAATTTTAAAACATAACAAATGAAAAATGTTTTTCCACAAAAAGTATTGCTTTAGGTTATTTTGACAGTTTTCTTGTGACATATTGTACTTCATGATACTTGTAAAATTTCTTTGATATTACCTGCGTCTATTTGTAAGAAAAAACGGAAATTTGGAGAAAGTTTGAAAATTTCGCAATTTTCCAACTTTGATTTTTTATGCAATTAAATTACAGAGCTATGTCACAAAAAATACTTAATAGTAACATTTCCCACATGTCTACTTTACATCAGCACAATTTTGGAACCAAATTTTTTTTTGTTAGGGAGTTAAGGGTTAAAAGTTGACCAGCAATTTCTAATTTCTACAACACCATTTTTTTTAGGGACCACATCACATTTAAAGTCATTTTGAGGGGTCTATATTATAGAAAATAACCAAGTTTGACACTATTCTAAAAACTGCACCCCTCAAGGTGCTCAAAACCACATTCAAGAAGTTTACGAACGCTTCAGGTATTTCACAGGAATTTTTGGAATGTTTAAATACAAATGAACATTTAACTTTTTTTCACAAAAAATTTACTTCAGTTCCAATTTGTTTTATTTTACCAAGGGTAAGAGAAGAAATTGGACCCCAAATGTTGTTTTACAATTTGTCCTGAGTCTGATGATACCCCATATGTGGGGGTAAACCACTGTTTGGCCGCATGGCAGAGCTCGGAAGGGAAGGAGCGCCATTTGACTTTCCAATGCAAAATTGACAGGAATTTAGATGGGACGCCATTTTGTGTTTGGAGAGCCACTGATGTGCCTAAACATTGAAACCCCCCACAAGTGACACCATTTTGGAAAGTAAACCCCCCTAAGGAAATTATCTAGATGTGTGGTGAGCACTTTGACCCACCAAGTGCTTCACAGAAGTTTATAAAGCAGAGCCGTAAAAATAAAAAATCATATTTTTTCACAAAAATGATTTTTCACCCCCAATTTTTTCTTTTTCCAAGGGTAAGAGAAGAAATTGGACACCAAAAGTTGTTGTGCAATTTGTCCAGGGTACGCTGATACCCCATATGTGGGGGTAAACCACTGTTTGGCCGCATGGCAGAGCTCGGAAGGGAAGGAGCGCCATTTGACTTTCCAATGCAAAATTGACTGGAATTGAGCTGGGACGCCATGTTGCGTTTGAAGAGCCACTGATGTGCCTAAAAATTGAAACGCCCCACAAGTGACACCATTTTGGAAAGTAGACCCCCTAAGGAACTCATCTAAATGTGTTGTGAGAGCTTTGAACCCCCAAGTGTTTCACTACAGTTTATAACGCAGATCCGTTGTTAGGAGTTGAGTTTCCTCTGCTGCACAGGGGGAATCTCGATCCGTGTCTGCTGCGGTCTCCCATTCTGCATCGGCCGCAGTGGGGTCTGCTCAGCGGAGACGTCGCTCCCAGTGTCTCGCTGAGGCTGATTCTGTGCATAGGGTTACTACTGCCTCTTCTGGCTCTCCTATTGTACCCTGCACTGATCTGCAGCGAGCAGGCTTCTCTGGGGCTAAGTCCCTATTTACACACACTGAGCATGCCCAGAGAAAGACCTCTCAGTGGAGGTCTAGGGTCACATGCTCAGGTACTGCAGCGACTCCCATTGGTCCTTCTCATGGAAGGTCCTGCAGGTACTAGGACTAGTTCTGCTTTGCACACTGAGCATGCCCAGGGCAGGATCTCTCAGTAGAGGTCTAGGGTCACGTGCTCAGGTGCTGCAGCTATTCCATTGGTCCTTCTTTCACAGGTCCTAGACGTGCTGCAGCTATTTAAGGCTCGCATGGCCGCACGGCCATGCGCTAGTATTGTCTAAAGTTATGTGCTTTGCGCCAGTGTGGTCACATGTGAGTGTGTTCAGGGACCTGGCTGAAATAAGCCCCTAGAATGCTGGCTCCTCCGGCGAGGAGATTGAGTCTGTGTGTATTCAGGGACCCGGCTGAAATAAGCCCCTAGAATGCTGGCTCCTCCGGCGAGGAGTTTTGTGTAATTGCGTGACCACTTACTGCTCTCTGTTTGGGCAGTAAGCCTGTGCCTCTGTGGAGTCTAACAGGGCACAGTGCTTTCCTTTCACGGCTACTCAGTGAATTAACTGAGTTAGTCTATACCGCCATATAGCGCAGCCGTTTGCTAGCAGCAGGTACTCCTGCACGGTGGACCCCGGGCTGCGAACGCACCAATATCAATAAACATCTCTATTTACTCGGTGCGTTCCGCTAGCCCTAACATCCGTGAAAATAAAATTCCTTTTCTTTCCACAAAAATTTTTTTTTAGCCCCCAGTTTTGTATTTTACCAGGGGTGAGATAAGAAACTGGACCCCAAAAGTTGTTGTCCAATTTGTCCTGAGTACGCTGATACCCAATATGGTCTGCAGGTGTCATGTTGCATTTGCAGAGCCCCTGATGTAACTAAACAGTAGAAACTCTCGACAAGTGACCCCCATATTGGAAACTAGACCCCTCAAGGAACTTATCTAGATGTGCTGTGAGAACTTTGAACCCCCAAGTGCTTCACTACAGTTTATAACGCAGAGCCGTGAAAATAAAAAATCCTTTTTTTTCCACAAAAATTATTTTTTAGCCCCCAGTTTTGTATTTTCCCAAGGGAAACAGGAGAAATTGAACCACAAAGGTTGTTGTTCAATTTATCCTGTGTACGCTGATACCCAATATGTGGGGGGAACACCATTTTTGCGCATGGTAGAGCTCAGAAGGGAAGGAGCGCCATTTGGAATGCAGACTTAGATGGACTGGTCTGCAGGCGTCACGTTGCATTTGCAGAGCCCCAGATGTAACTAAACAGTAGAAAGCCCCAACAAGTGACCCCATATTGGAAACTAGACCCCCAGGGAACTTATCTAGATGTGTTATGAAAACTTTGAACCCCCAAGTGTTTCACTACAGTTTATAACGCAGAGCCATGAAAATAAAAATCCTTTTTTTTTCCACAAAAATTATTTTTTAGCCCCCAGTTTTGTATTTTTCCAAGGGTAACAGTTGAAATTGAACCCCAAAAGTTGTTGTCCAATGTGTCCTGAGTATGCTGATACCCAATATGTGGGGGGAACCAGTGTTTGGGCGCATGGCCGAGCTCAGAAGGGAAGGAGCGCCATTTGAAATGCAGACTTAGATGGATTGGTCTGCAGGCATCACGTTGCATTTGCAGAACCCCTGATGTAACTAAACAGTAGAAACCCCCGAAAAGTGACCCCCATATTGGAAACTAGACCCCTCAAGTAACTTATCTAGATGTGTTGTGAGAACTTTGAACCCCCAAGTGTTTCACTACAGTTTATAACGCAGAGCCGTGAAAATAAAAAATCCTTTTTTTTCCACAAAAATTATTCTTTAGCCCCCAGTTTTGTATTTTTCCAAGGGTAAAAGTTGAAATTGATCCCCAAAACTTGTTGTCCAATGTTTCCTGAGTATGCTGATACCCAATATATGGGGGGGGAACCACTGTTTGGGTGCATGGCAGAGCTCAGAAGGGAAGGAGCACCATTTGGAATGCAGACTTAGATGGATTGGCCTGCAGGCATCACATTGCATTTGCAGAGACCCATTGTAACTAAACAGTAGAAACCCCAAACAAGTGACCCCATATTGGAAACTAGACCCCCCAAGGAACTTATCTAGATGTGTTATGAGAACTTTGAACCCCCAAGTGTTTCACTACAGTTTATAACGCAGAGCCGTGAAAATAAAAATCCTTTTCTTTCCACAAAAATTATTTTTTAGCCCGCAGTTTTGTATTTTCCCAAGGGTAACAGGAGAAATTGGACCCCAAAAGTTGTTGTCCAATGTGTCCAGAGTACGCTGAAACCCCATATGTTGGGGTAAACCCCTGTTTGGGCACATGGGAGAGCTCAGAAGGGAAGGAGCACTGTTTTACTTTTTCAACGCAGAATTGGCTGGAATTGAGATCGGACGCCATATCGCGTTTGGAGAGCCCCTGATGTGCCTAAACAGTGGAAAACCCCAATTATAACTGAAACCCTAATGCAAACACACCCCTAACCCTAATCTCAACAGTAATCCTAACCACACCCCTAACCCTGACACACCCCTAACCCTAATCCCAACCCTATTCCCAACCGTAAATGTAATCCAAACCCTATTTTTAGCGCCAACCCTAACCCTAACTTTAGCCCCAACCCTAACTGTAGCCCAAGCCCTAGCCCTAACCCTAGCCCTAACCCTAACCATAGCCCTAACCCTAACCCTAGCCCTAACCCTAGCCCTAACCCTAGCCCTAACCCTAGCCTTAACCCTAATGTTAAAATGGAAATAAATACATTTTTTAAATTTTTCCCTAACTAAGGGGGTGATGAAGGGGGGGGTTGATTTACTATTTATAGCGGGTTTTTATTGGATTTTTATGATTGGCAGCCGTCACACACTAAAAGACAGTCTTTATTGCAAAAAAAAGTTTTTTTGCGTTACCACATTTTGAGCGCTATAATTTTTCCATATTATGTTCCACAGAGTCATGTGAGGTCTTGTTTTTTGCAGGACGAGTTGACGTTTTTATTGGTAACATTTTCGGGCACGTGACATTTTTTGATCGCTTTTTTTTCTATTTTTGTGAAGCAGAATGACCAATAACCAGCTATTCATGAATTTCTTTTCAGGGGGTGTTTATACCGTTCTGCGTTTGGTAAAATTGATAAAGCAGTTTTATTCTTTGGGTCAGTACGATTACAGCGATACCTCATTTATATTTTTTTATGTTTTGGAGCTTTTATACGATAAATAGAAAAAATAATTATTTTTGCATCACTTTATTCTCAGGACTATAACTTTTTTATTTTTTCGCTGATGATGCTGTATGGCGGCTCGTTTTTTTGCGGGACAAGATAACGTTTTCAGCGGTGCCATGGTTATTTATATCCGTCTTTTTGATTGCGTGTTATTCTACTTTTATTTGGCGGTATGATAATAAAGCGTTGTTTTTTGACTTGTTTTTTTTTTTTTTACGGTGTTCACTGAAGGGGTTAACTAGTGGGAGTTTTATAGGTCGGGTCATTACGGATGCGGCGATACTAAATATGTGTACTTTTATTTTTTTTTTTATTCAGATAAAGGAATGTATTTATTGGAACAATAATTTTTTTTATTATTATTTATTTAGGATTTTTTTTTTCACAAATGTAAAAAAAATTTTTTTGACTTTTTTACTTTGCCCCAGGGGTGGCATCACATTTTATTGATAGATCGCTGATCTGACACTTTGCTGTGTCAGATCAGCGATCACACAGGCACAGCAGGGACGCCTGCTCGGAGCAAGCGCTGGTAAGCCACCTCCCTGCAGGACCCGGATGCAGCCCCGTGGCCATTTTGGATCCGGGCCTGCAGGGAGGAGGTAAGAGACCTTCGCAGCAATGCGATCACATTGCGCTGCTCCGAGGGTCTCAGGGAAGCGGTCCGTGATCGCTCCTGGCACATAGTGCCAGATGTCAGCTGCGATAGTCAGCTGACACCCGGCCGCGCTCTACCCGTGAGCGCGGCTGATCGCTCTGAATGTACTATTCCATCCTAGGGAAGTAGGACCCACCCCACATGGACGGAATAGTACGTCCAATAGCAGAAAGGGGTTAAACCCACAGCTTACAGAATAGGGTAGCATTGGGCTGTGGAAATGAAAAATTATTTTTTTCCACTAAAATGTTGGTTTAGCACCACATATTAATTTTTAAAAGTGTTATTAAGGGAAAATGGACCACATAATTTGTTATGAAGTTTCTCCAAAGTTTACCAATACCTTATTTGTGGTTGGAAACAAGTTTTCAGGCACAATGCTAAGTGCAGAAGGGAAGGAGTGCCATATTGGAGTGCATATTTTGCTGTGATGGTTTGCGGGTTTCATGTCACATTGGCAGATGTTCTGAGGTGCCAGAACAGCAGAAAGCCCCATATGGGACTTCATTTTAGAAATAGCGATGAACGAGAGTACTCGTTGCTCGGGTTTTGCCGATCACGCTCGGGTGGTCTCCAAGTATTTGCGACTGCTCAGAGATTTAGTTTTCATCGCCGCAGCTGAATGATTTACAGCTACTAGCCAGCTTGAATACATGTGAGGGTTCCATAGCAACCAGGACAACCCCCACATGTACTCAGGCTGGCTAATAGCTGTAAATCATTCAGCTGCCATGATGAAAGCTAAATCTCCGAATACGAACAAATACTCGGAGGTCACCAGAGCGTGCTTGGGAAAACCCGAGCAACGAGTACACTCGCTCATCACTATTAAGAAACGACACTTTTCAATGAATTAATCTAGAACTGCAGTGTGCATATTGACACCACAGATATGGCCCAAAATTTATACTATTGGGAGGTGAAGAAAAAGTAATTACATTTTTACCACTTGGGTGTTTATTTAGCTCCAAGCGTTTTAATTTTCAAAAGGGAGTAAAGCAGAAAATGGACCACATAATTTGATATCCAATTTTTCTTGAGCTCACCAACACCCCATTTGAGGTCAGAAGTTACTTTTCAAACACAATAAAAATCTCAGAAAGGAATTAGCACCATATTGAAAGTCAGATTTTTCTGGAATGGTTTGCGGGTGCCGTATCCCATTGGCCAAGCCCCTGATGTGCCAGAACTGCAGAACCTCCATAATTAATCCAATATTACATTGATCCTCTTAGTGAATATATTTAACGATGTCCTGAGCATATCGACAACACAGGTGAGAGGCAGAATTTTGTAACATTGAGTGGTGACCAAATAATAATTACTGGTACATTTTTACTACTATAATGTTGTTTTAGCCCCAGATTTAACTTTTACACAAAGGGAAATAGATACAAAAATGCATCATAATTTGATACAAATTTTTTCCTGTGTGGCAATGCCATATACAGTATTTGACTGCACAGTACTATTTGGCCACATGAAAGGGTCTGGGGAGAAAGGAGCACACTTTGACTGTGGCAACTCACATTTTCCAAGTTAACAAAAGAAACACAGTCAACTGAGCACTTTCTGGAATATACACCTCTAAGGGAATTCATCTATTGGAGTTATGATTTTGGATTTGTGGGTGATTTGCAGAAACAAAGATGCAGAGAGAAAATGCAAATATGACTTTGTGGTTCTCCGTACACTGTGTCTAGGTTATTCTTCTGGAACAAGATACCCAAAAATAAAGTGGCCTCTCCATACTAGAGATGAGCAACCCTTTCAAATTTCAGATCGGATTCGACAAATGGATTGCCGTTCCTCAAACCGTTCGGTGGACAGACAATAACCACATTAGATTCAATGGGAGGCAAAACCAAGTGCATAAACAACAACCTATGATGTGAAAAAAAGTTTCCCAAACAGCTAAAATTAGGGCAATAACCTAATAAAAAGGGCACCGGAGTAAAAAGCTCCGCCATAATATATAAATAGAAACCCAAAAGAGAAATGGACACTAAGAGCTAAAATGTAACACTTTATTGAAGAACCATACACAAATACAGACAAAATGAGTAGAAACCAAATAATGGGATGCAATGAAAAGATAAAAAAGGCGACACTAGTGCCACACACGGAACGAGTGATACATTTTATAGAGCAAAAAACTTGGTCAATAACACTGATACCAAAAGTGCAAAATACCATACATCAATTAAGTATATATTGCATAGTGCAAATAATAAAATCATACTGATTTTTTATAAGGGTGACTGAGCACATGGTAATCAGGGATAATACACGTATAATGAATGCTCTAAGATAAAGTGCTGATGCAGGGAGATACACAGTATGCAGGACAATGTAAGAAAAGTGCCTAGTGCAAAGAAATGTATACCAGGTAGTATCAAAAAAATGCTTAATATAAGCTAAATATGGCAAAGTATCCTATATGGCACAAGCTTGCCAAGACCAAAGGCATGGATCAATGATAAAAGGAAAATCCCATATAATAGAATGAATGAAGCCTAAAGTCTGCCTGCATAATCCAGATAAGAGAGTGCATACAAAGGGTACCAACCTGCAGCCGTGTGCGGGCGCCCCCCGAGGAAGCAGCATATGCAAAACGCGCGTCGGGGCTCCCTTTCCCGCACACGGCTGCAGGTTGGTACCCTTTGTATGCACTCTCTTATCTGGATTATGCAGGCAGACTTTAGGCTTCATTCATTCTATTATATGGGATTTTCCTTTTATCATTGATCCATGCCTTTGGTCTTGGCTAGCTTGTGCCATATAGGATACTTTGCCATATTTAGCTTACATTAAGCATTTTTTTGATACTACCTGGTATACATTTCTTTGCACTAGGCACTTTTCTTACATTGTCCTGCATACTGTGTATCTCCCTGCATCAGCACTTTATCTTAGAGCATTCATTATACGTGTATTATCCCTGATTACCATGTGCTCAGTCACCCTTATAAAAAATCAGTATGATTTTATTATTTGCACTATGCAATATATACTTAATTGATGTATGGTATTTTGCACTTTTGGTATCAGTGTTATTGACCAAGTTTTTTGCTCTATAAAATGTATCACTCGTTCCGTGTGTGGCACTAGTGTCGCCTTTTTTATCTTTTCATTGCATCCCATTATTTGGTTTCTACTCATTTTGTCTGTATTTGTGTATGGTTCTTCAATAAAGTGTTACATTTTAGCTCTTAGTGTCCATTTCTCTTTTGGGTTTCTAGCTAAAATTAGGGGCAGACATCATGAAAAGTGTCCCACAGTAGAAATTTGCAAATGACACAGCAGCAGTCAGTCATGGGCCATGCATGAGGGATCAAGGTCTGGCCCAGCATTTACAGCTTGGAATTGAAGTTTCAATGAGAACTTGGTGGTTAAATGAACAGTGTAAGGGAGCTGGGAGACCTCATACCTCATGCAACACCTCCAATTGTAATATTTGACCATAAATAAGTGCAGGCCTGCCTGTCTGGGAGCCCTACTTACACGGGCAACCCACCAGATGGAGATTCAAATGGAGATGGAGATGTCTCCACATTTAAAAAGAATGGTTGTCACACAGCAAGAAAGTGGCATCAATTTCCACAGAGTAGAAACAGTAAAATAGGCCTCTGTCACACCTTCTACTGCAGGCAACCCACCAGATGGAGACACAACTTGAAGTCTCCACATTTTAAAAAAATTGTTTGTAACATACATAGTAACATAGTAACATAGTTAGTAAGGCCGAAAAAAGACATTTGTCCATCCAGTTCAGCCTATATTCCATCATAATAAGTACCCAGATCTACGTCCTTCTACAGAACCTAATAATTGTATGATACAATATTGTTCTGCTCCAGGAAGACATCCAGGCCTCTCTTGAACCCCTCGACTGAGTTCGCCATCACCACCTCCTCAGGCAAGCAATTCCAGATTCTCACTGCCCTAACAGTAAAGAATCCTCTTCTATGTTGGTGGAAAAACCTTCTCTCCTCCAGACGCAAAGAATGCCCCCTTGTGCCCGTCACCTTCCTTGGTATAAACAGATCCTCAGCGAGATATTTGTATTGTCCCCTTATATACTTATACATGGTTATTAGATCGCCCCTCAGTCGTCTTTTTTCTAGACTAAATAATCCTAATTTCGCTAATCTATCTGGGTATTGTAGTTCTCCCATCCCCTTTATTAATTTTGTTGCCCTCCTTTGTACTCTCTCTAGTTCCATTATATCCTTCCTGAGCACCGGTGCCCAAAACTGGACACAGTACTCCATGTGCGGTCTAACTAGGGATTTGTACAGAGGCAGTATAATGCTCTCATCATGTGTATCCAGACCTCTTTTAATGCACCCCATGATCCTGTTTGCCTTGGCAGCTGCTGCCTGGCACTGGCTGCTCCAGGTAAGTTTATCATTAACTAGGATCCCCAAGTCCTTCTCCCTGTCAGATTTACCCAGTGGTTTCCCGTTCAGTGTGTAATGGTGATATTGATTCCTTCTTCCCATGTGTATAACCTTACATTTATCATTGTTAAACCTCATCTGCCACCTTTCAGCCCAAGTTTCCAACTTATCCAGATCCATCTGTAGCAGAATACTATCTTCTCTTGTATTAACTGCTTTACATAGTTTTGTATCATCTGCAAATATCGATATTTTACTGTGTAAACCTTCTACCAGATCATTAATGAATATGTTGAAGAGAACAGGTCCCAATACTGACCCCTGCGGTACCCCACTGGTCACAGCGACCCAGTTAGAGACTATACCATTTATAACCACCCTCTGCTTTCTATCACTAAGCCAGTTACTAACCCATTTACACACATTTTCCCCCAGACCAAGCATTCTCATTTTGTGTACCAACCTCTTGTGCGGCACGGTATCAAACGCTTTGGAAAAATCGAGATATACCACGTCCAATGACTCACCGTGGTCCAGTCTATAGCTTACCTCTTCATAAAAACTGATTAGATTGGTTTGACAGGAGCGATTTCTCATAAACCCATGCTGATATGGAGTTAAACAGTTATTCTCATTGAGATAATCCAGAATAACATCCCTCAGAAACCCTTCAAATATTTTACCAACAATAGAGGTTAGACTTACTGGCCTATAATTTCCAGGTTCACTTTTAGAGCCCTTTTTGAATATTGGCACCACATTTGCTATGCGCCAGTCCTGCGGAACAGACCCTGTCGCTATAGAGTCACTAAAAATAAGAAATAATGGTTTATCTATTACATTACTTAGTTCTCTTAGTACTCGTGGGTGTATGCCATCCGGACCCGGAGATTTATCTATTTTAATCTTATTTAGCCGGTTTCGCACCTCTTCTTGGGTTAGATTGGTGACCCTTAATATAGGGTTTTCATTGTTTCTTGGGATAAGCAGCACTAGAAACAGTAGACACAAAAGACACCAGGAAGATGGCACAAACTGCATTCATGCTGAATCAATACATGACACTAAAAACTGTACCATTGTCTAGTTTGTCCAATCTGCAAATGTGGTGCAAAAGTCATCAGAGATCCATGACAGCATATTTTGCTGTTTTAGCTTGGCTGGTAGTCAAAAATGAGGGGGAACCCAAGCCTTTTTTTTAATTATTTAAGTAATTTAAAAAAAAAGCAAAGAGGTTCACTCTATTCTTGATAACCAGCCATGATAAAGCTGACAGCCGAGGATTACAGACTAAAGCTTTCAGTTTTGGTTATCAAAAATAGAAGAGACACTACATCATTTTTATTAAATGTATTTTTCTATAGTACAAGCGCCTCCTGATGAATACTCTTATCAATGGCGCCTGCTCTCACTGTTATCAGCAATGTTATCAGCGACACCAAACATAGGCTGATGGCAATGGTATTCTCTCATCATCAGCCAACACCTGTGACCGATGGTAAACTTTTCACCTCCAGTCACAGGTTCTGGCTTATGCTGTCATTTGACAGCGTGGGAACTGAAGCTGTCTGACCAGTAGTAATATTCTCGTTGCCAGTATTTCTCATACTGTCATGCAGATGACATCATGGGAAACACCCACCCGATGTTTAGGATCCAGAACAGTAACACAAACTTCATGGAAACATCCGTGATCGGGGTCAGTGCCCGAACATTAAGTGTTCGATGAGGACCCCGAACTTTACAGCTCGACTTCTCCCAACTCTAATCCTTATTGAAAAACAAAACAAGTATGATATTAACTGGCTTAGTAATCATACTCAAAGAGTGGAAATAAATGGTTGCACATGCAATTTGAATAGTCTTTCAAGTATGGAACCACAAGGCTCTGTCCTGGCTTCATTGTTGTTCAAAACTTTTATAAATGATCTAGAAAAAAGAACTGAAAGTTACATAGTCAAATTTTCAGATTATGCAAAGCTAGGAGGGATACTAACACTAGAGAAGATGGAGAAAGGTTTCAGAATGATATAGATAAGTTTAAACAATGGGCAGCCACTAATAGAATAGTCTGTAACAGGGACAAATTCAATATTCTACATCTGAGCAGGAAAAAATTAAAATTGCATCTACAGAATGGGATGAATAGAAACAAGCAACAAGTGTAAAAAATACTTGGGTATACTAAAGGATCACAGACTGCACATGAGTCAACAGTGTGATGCAGCAGCAAAAAAGGCAAACACAGTTGGAGGATGAATTAAGAGAAGCATAGAGTCTAGATCATGTGAAGTAACAATCCTCTACTTATTGTTGGTCATACCTCATCAGGAATACTGTGCAAAGTGTCTGCACAACACATTTAAAAAAAATACATGGATAAACCGGAGAAAGTTCAGTAAAGAGCTATCAGGATGGTTAGTGGATTTCAAAGTATTTCCTACGAGGAACAATTAAAAGATCTGGGAATGTTTAGCTTGCAAAAAAGAAAGCTAAGAGGAGACTTAATAGCTGTCTACAAATATCTGAAGGGCTGTCACAGTGTAGAGGGATCATCCATATTCTCATTTGCACATGGAAACACGAGACTCAATGGAATGAAACAGAAAGAGAGAAGATGCAGATTAGATATTAGAAAAAACTTGTTGACAGTGAGGGGGATCAATGAGCGGAAGAGATGGCCATGAGAGGTGGTGAGTTCTCCTTCATTGGAAGTTTTCAAACAGAGGCTGCACATATCTGTCTGAGCTGGTTCAGTGAATCCTGAATTGAGCAGGGGGTTGTACACGACAACCCTTAAGGTTCCTTCCCACTCTAATGTTCTAAGATTCCATGACATAAAATATTTTTTCCCGATGTCATTTTTTGGTATTATGCCTGTGTCTATTCATGCATGTCCTTAATGTTTGTGTCGTACTGCCCACATATTGTAAACCACAAATATAACTGATTGCGTAAATAACAATTAGAGTTACATGATAGACTCTGGGTGATATTAAATATTTCTTCAGTGCTATGTGATTTGATCTGCTTCGCTCCAGAATCAATAATTCTGCAACAACAACAGTCTTTTATCCCACTTTTACTAACTCCTCTGTTTGTACCTAATAATGTATTATTTTTTGATATTCTTTAATTTGCCCTTGCATAGTTTGCTTGGTGATTTTATATTTTTAATAGAGGTCCCCTTACGAAACGCAATATGTGCTTCTGCTGAAATCAACCCTTTAAAATGAGGTTATTTTTCAAAAGGTACTAATATTTTTTTAAGGCTGTTCAAAATAGATTGATTATCCTTCTTATAAGTTAAATTGAAATTATATGTCCAACAGTTTTCAACATTAATTTCAGAGAGCAGTTGTTTTGTGGTAATTCTAGATGTTTTTGAAAAGTTTTTATTATTCCTTTGGGATATTTTTATTTTCTGTAAACTTTTTTTTTTAAATATTTCAGACTGAATCACAATTTTCCAATGTGTTTTTATATATTTTTTTTAAATAAAAAAAATCCTTTTGGAGACAAATCGCATTGCTACTCCTTTTTGACTTTCCACCGCGAAGTGACATTTACCTGGTGTCTTTTTTATTACTGTTTTCTGTTAGAATATTCTACAGCCCACCAGGTTTGGCAAGGGACATCTGTCATCTGAGATGAGGATTTATCACATAATGGTAAGTTGTGTTGACCTGGACAATTGGGAGCAGTAAGAAATCATATTTAAAAATTGTTAGTTCGAAATTTACCAGGTTACATGTTTAAGAATGGCTTTCCTAATGTCTTGGTTTCTCAGACTGTATATTATGGGGTTGATAAAAGGAGTAAACACGGTATATAGCAGTGATAGGATCTTACTCATAGTGAGCGTTCGGCCTTTTGTTGGGAAAACATAAACACCAAATATGGTCCAGTAAAATGTGCAGACCACAATGAGGTGGGAGCTACAGGTGGAGAAGGCTTTCTGTCTACTAACACTGGATTTAATCTTTAAGACTGCTGACACAATGTAAGTATAAGACAATACAATGATAATAGTTGGAATTATTACAAATGGAATGACCAAGGTATAAATCTCCATGTGAACAATGAAGGTGTCAGAGCAGGAAAGTTCTAGTAAAGGAAGAGGATCACAAAATATATGGTCAATGATATTTGGACCACAAAAGTTTAGTTTTGCCATATGTATAATGTAAATCAAAACAGTGGAAAATCCAATCATCCAACACATAATTGATAATTTGACACAACGTGCTGTAGTCATGATGGTGGAGTAACGGAGAGGATTACAGATGGCCACATATCGGTCATAAGACATCACAGCGAGAAGAAAACATTCAAACACTTCTGGGGCACATAAAAAATACAACTGAGTGATGCAATCAACAAAATCTATGGATCCCCCATTATTGAGCAAAACGTTGAGCAAATTGGGGACAATAGTCACAATTACCAAAATGTCACTGATGGACAGTTGTGAGATGAAGAAGTACATTGGCATTTGAAGGCTATTGCTCATAGATACCAGGGTGATGATCAGGAGATTTCCACATATTGTCCCACAGAAAACCACCAGGAGAAAACAGAACAGTGATATCCCTAAACTGTGTCTGATTTGAAATCCTAAAAGGAAAAACTCAGTGACCACGGTCAGATTGGTCTCCTAAATATGAGAGAAAGGTTAGTTATACTGTAGTAAACTGAAAACAGCAATATACAATATTGTGATGGTTACAAGATTCCTACCCTACATTGGTATAAAATTCCAGTTCACAAAGTTCCTCCTTATCGGTAAGACAAGGGAATTAGTTGAGGGCGGCCTCTTCAGACTCTGAAGACAAGCTCCATAGACTGTCTATTTAGACCATTGTTAGAGTTAGAAAAGAGCAGCGCTCAGCAAAGCACCACAGGACCTTCATAGTATCAATTAAAGGGACTCTGTCACCTGATTTTGGGGGCCCTATGTTCGTTCCGATGGGCAGTGTTTTCTGTTGTTTCATTGACCCCTTCTTTTCCCACTGGCCGCACTATTTTCTTGAATGTGAGTTGGTTTCCTCCATAGTACACGCGTGCGCAAGGCAATCTTGCCTTGCGCAAGCGCAGTATACTTTGCCCAACTGCGGGCAAAGCCGAAAAGCATTAGTGCGCATGTGCCGCCGCACTATGTCCCGGAACACAGCGAAATACTTCCGGACATAGTGCGGCGGCACATGCGTACTAATGCTTTTCGGCTTTGCCCGTTGTTGGGCAAAGCATACAGCATGTGCGCAAGGCAAGATTGCCTTGCGCACGCATGTACTACGGAGGAAACCAACTCACATTCAAGAAAATAGTGGGAAAGGAAGGGGTCAATGAAACAACAGAAAACATCACCCATCGGACCGAACACAGGACCCGCCAAAATCAGGTGACAGGGTCCCTTTAAAGGGAGAGAATCCCGTAGTAACCAAGAATTCCATTATTCAAAACTGTTTCTATAACATGTCAGTAAGGATTTGAATTTAAATTAAGCAAATTATGAAGCGGCATTTGCCTTGGAACTTTTTTATGTAGAATTTAGAGTTATTTAGAAGTACTACAATACAGTAGTAAGGATGAACAATTTTATTCTAAACTAATTGAATTTGTTCAAATTTTACAATTTTCCCAACCTACGTTTTCATCAGTTTGATTTGCGTAAATCCAAGCAAATTGTGATTAGTCAATTGCTGCTATGGTGGTTAAATATGTTAGGTGAAAAGGTAAAAAACCGTAACAAATCATAGTCACCTAGCCCTTGACCTGTCCGTGCTGCAACAGCTTCCTGGTGGTCCACTGCTAACTTCCTCAGTTACCAGCTCTGGTCAAGCGCATTTGTCATCTTCATCGGCTCTTTTGCCATCAGTTAGGTCTTGGCGACTGTTCTGATATTATGACCTAATAGCATCATGACATGCCCCAGCTCATCGAACTGGAGAGTCCAGAAGTGCTGGAGAAGAGTGAAGAGGAGACGAGCACTGAAACAGGGGTACAGAAATCCAAAACTAGCAGGGAGCTGTGATGACAAGGACAGGTGATAGACAAGGTGAGAATGATGTTTATTTGGTTTTTTAACTCTTTGCCACTTATCCAAAAATTATAATTTGACGTTGAAGACTTCAAAGCTTCCAAAAGCAATTGAGTTTGACTTGAATAGCATTGAATAATTTTTATGCAAATTGAATTTCTTGGTTGAATTTTCCTAATTTTAATTTTGTCAGATTTACTCATCAGTATAAATCAGTCAAATGCAATTTAATCTAACCTCCATGGTCAATAATCAGACTATTCCTTTTAAGGGTCAAATTCCAAATTAAACAATAGTAATAATGTTGAAGGGTATCATAAGCAGACTCCATTAGGTTTTATAGCAGAGACAATTGCTGCCTATACTTACATGGGATGTTTCTGTATTATTCATGATATTCATTTTTTAATTCATATATTATTTTTTAAAAGTCTCAGTTCTTTTGTGGTGTGAAGAATTTTCCCGGAATCAATAGACAAACTCAAACTCGGTGCCAACTCACCAAAAACATGAATATGAGCCTTAGTGATGTAAGTCTGGATATTTATATATGAAATAGAAGGCTCGGTACCTGGTAACACAAATCATGGGAGAATTGTCCATTGTCCCACAAGCAATTAAAGGTAAAAAAAAAAACTGTTTTCAACAACAGCTTATTTTATATCTTCAATTCTAAGAATTTGCTGAGATTTAAAGGAATGTTCCTTAAATTAAAAATAGATATTTTTGGTAGATGATAAAAAATAAAAGTATCTTTTCAAAGCACTTTCCATTTAGTTTTGCCCCATTTTCCAGATATGTCCCCTTTTGTTTTTCATTATTTATACCTGGCAACCAATGGGACCAGCTTCTGCCGCTGTCTATGAGCAGTAGATGAAGATTCAAAGTGCTTACAAGCTATTTTCGAGTGAGCTCATATGTAGAAATGAGCAAACCGTAGCTGTAAAGTTAGGGGTTCGCACCAAACATTAGTGCTGAACCATCGAACACTGACTTTTTCCCGAAGTTCATTGTATTGTTCAGGTTCGGATGCTGAATAAAGTTTGTTGAAAGGCTGTGGGCATTTCCACCGCCTCCACTGCCATCACAGCCATCGAGTACTCCATCAACATGGGCAGCGCTGACGATGCCATAATCAGCGTTACTATCCGACATCTATGCCTCCTTAATAAGTGTTTCAGGTGATGATATATGACATGGTGGCGTAGGAGGCACAGAGGGAAGAGGAGGAGGAACAGCAATACCTTTTCTTCCTTCCCATTTATTTAATTACTGCCTCCTTTACCCTACACATGGTTCACACTGCATGATTGTCTTTGCTCTGGTTCTGCTTTGCTGCAAATTTAGTCTCTTGGAACGGTCCATCATATACCTGATATTTTTATCATATAGCAGTTTAAGCAGCAGCAGAACTACAGTATAGTCAAGCAATCCTTCAGAATATATAACGTGCCTAGGGTAGGCAGCTTTTAGAAAACTAATTCATCAAATAAAGGAGAAAAAAGCTTTTGCCATAAAATATAACATTTTATTAAATATATTGTAAAATACATGTTTAACATGATAAAAACCATGGAGACACAATGTGCAAATGAAGAGGGCCGCACTAATAAGGAAAAAATGCCCTGGGTCATTAAGATCAAACTTAGCTACAAAAATGGGTGTGGAATTATGCTATAAATATTTGTAAAGTAAGTACTCATATCAAAAAGGGTGAGCAACCTCTTTACTGATCAAAACGAGTAGTGTGTTTTGAACAGCTGACATGTGCCAGCAATAGCCGGGGGTGGATTTGCGATCCAACCGCTGCTATTAACCAGTTAAATGCTGCTGTCAAACTGTTTAAACAAGTGTTAGGGGTCGCGTTCCCGCCTCTGCACAGGGGGAACCTCAAGCCATCTCCTCTGTGGTCTCACATTCTTCTTCAGCCGCAGTGGAGCCTCCTCAGCGGAGACATCGGTCCCAGTGGCCTGATACTGTGCGGATGGTTTCTGCTGCTTTCCCAGGCTCAGCCATTGTAGCCAGTACTGGTCAGCGGCGAGAAGACGTCTCTGGGACTTAGTCTTGCTCTTTCCCTGCTGAGCATGCCTTATTGGAGGTCAAGGGGTCACATGCTCAGGTACTGCTGCAGCTCCTATTTGTCCGCTAGAAAGGTCCTGAAGTTGCTCTGGTATTGTAGCAGCTTCCATTGGTCCTGTAGGAAGGTCCTGAAGCTGCTGCAGCTATAAAAGGTTTGCATGGCCGCACGGCCATGTGCTAGTATCACTTCATGTTATGAGCTTGCTAATTGTGGTCGCGCCTGTATGATTGTATTCAGGGACCCGGCTGAAATAAGCCCCTAGAGTACCGGCACCTCCGGTGAGGAGTTTGTATGATTTTACTCAGCATTGAGTTAAATCTCTCTTCAGCATATCATCCCGAGATGAGTGGATTGGTAGAGAGGGCCAATCAGACCTTGGTCACATATTTGCAATATTTTGTTTCTGCCAGGCAGAATGACTGAGCATCCTTGCTATCATGGGCGGAGTTTGCGCTTAATAACGCCATAGCCGACTTCACTGGTCAGACTCCATTCCTCCTTAATTATGGTCAGCATCCGCGGGATCCTGTGCCTATGCCGTGTCTTCAGCCAACTCCAGGGAGGTAGACTGGGCTGTGGAGGCACGGGACTTTTTTGGAATGCACTCAGGATGCCATCCAGGCCTCCAAGGAGAGAATGAGGTCCTCCGCTGATGCACATCGGCGCCCCGCTCCAACCTTTGCTCCCAGCGACTTAGTGTGGCTCTCCTCCCGTAACATTAGGCTGTGAGTTGAGTCCACTAAGTTTGCTCCTCGCTACTTGGGAACTTTCAAGGTTCTCGAGTAGGTTAACCCTGTGGTCTACCGTCTGGTCCTTCCTCCACGCCTAGTATTACCAACACCTTTCATGTGTTCATGTGTCCCTCTTAAAACTCGTACACATGTACCAGTTTTCAGAGTCATCTGCCGGGACATCGGGTTCGTCTTCGGAAGACTACGAGGTGAATTCTATCTTGAGGTGCAAGGTGGTACGTGGGAAAAAGTTTTATTTGGTGGACTGGAAGGGTTATGGCCCAGAGGACAGGTCCTTGGAGCCTGTTGAGAAAATTCGAGCTCCACTGCTCATTTCTGCCTTCGAGCGTAGTGAGGCCCAAGGAGGGGGTCCCTAGGAGAGGGGTAATGTTAGGGGACGAGTTCCCGCCTCTGCACAGGGGAAATCTGGAGCCATCTCCTTTGCGGTCTCTCATTCTTCTCCAGCCACAGTGGAGACTGCTCAGCGGAGACGTCGGTCCCAGCATCTGGCTCAGCTTGATACTGTGCGGTTGGTTTCTGCTGCTTTCCCAGGCTCAGCCATTGTAGCCAGTACTGGTCAGCGGTGAGAATACATCACTGGGACTAAGTCTTGCTCTTTCCCTGCTGAGCATGCCCAGGGTAAGACCTCTCATTGGAGGTCAGGGGTCACATGCACAGGTACTGCTGCAGCTCCCATGATCCTCTAGGAAGGTCCTGAAGTTGCTCTGGTATTGTAGCAGCTTCCATTGGTCCTCTAGGAAGGTCCTGAAGCTGCTGCAGCTATAAAAGGTTTGCATGGCCACACAGCCATGCGCTAGTATCACTGCATGTTATGAGCTTGTTAATTGTGGTCGCACCTGTATGATTGTATTCAGGGAGCCAGCTGAAATAAGCCCCTAGAATACTGTCACCTCCGGTGAGGAGTTTTTGTGTTCTTCTCTGTGGGCATGACCACTGACTGCCACCAGCTCAGCAGTTAGCTATGTTCCCCTGTAACGCTAACTGGGCACAGCATTTTCTTTTCTGGGTGACTCAGTGAAGTAACTGAGTTCACTTATACCACCATATAGTGCCATATAGTGCCATAATTTTCTAGCAGCAGGTTGTCTCCTGCACGGTGGACCCCAAACTGCGAACGCACCAACTATAACATCCATATTAACTCAGTGCATTCCACCAGTCCTCACAACAAGCGCTGCCAACAATCGTGCCGAAAATACGTACACAGGTGACCCCATCACGTGATCGCGATGCACTGGTGTGTTGACATGACAACCTGAGATCTCCTGGAGACCTCTATGATTGTCAGTGCTGTCTTGCTGTGAGCACCACCCAGTGGTCTGCGCTCATAGCAAGTGAGTAAATTTTCCATATAGAGGAAATCTGACCATCACCTCTATATAGCAGAGCTTATTGGGTGGTGGCTGCTTCTAGTCTCCTATGGAGACTATTGAAGCAGGCCAAAAGTAAAAAAAAATGTTTTTAAATAGATATAAAAAATTAAAAAATCTAAAAGTTCAAATCACTCCCCTTTTGCCTCATTCAAAGTAAAACAATAAAATCAAACACATACATATTTGGTATCACCGCTTTCAGAATCATCCGATCTAAAAATAAAAGAAAATCGCTGATCGCTAAACGGCGTAATGAGAAAAGTCAATAACCAGTATTACTTTTTTTGGTTGACGCGACAGTGCATTCACATGCAGTAACGGGCGATCAAAAGATTATATCTGCACCAAATGGGTATCATTAAAAATGTCAGCCCAGCACACAAAAAATAAGAACTCACCCAACCCGAGATCACAAAAAAAGGAGACGCTACTGGTATCGGAAAATGGTGCAATTTCTTTTTTTTAACAAATTTTGGAATTTTTTTCAACATTTACATAAAAAAGAACCTAGACATGTTTAGTGTCTATGATCTCATAATGACCTGGAGAATCAATGGCAGGTAAGTTTTAGCATTTAGTTAAACAACTAATAAAAGCCAAACAAAAATCAAGTGTGGGTTTGCACTTTTTTGCAATTTCGCGACACTTGGAAATGTTTTCCTATTTTCTAGTACAAGACATGGTAAAATCAATGATGTAGTTCAAAAGTACAATGCGTCCTGCAAAAAACAAGCCCTCACATGGTCATATTGATGGAAAAATTAAAAAAAGTTATGGCTCTGGGAGAAGGGGAGCAAAAAAAAAGACACAAAACCCCCCAAAACTCCTGTTGTTAAGGTGTTAAAATTGTTTGCAGCAAGCTAGTGTGTTATAGAGACCTGAACCAGAGGCCACAAGAATTTTTTTTTATGTCCTTAACGTCATACAGTAAGGGACCTAACTTCAGATTATTTTGCAGCATGTAGTGTGTTATAAAGGCCTGATCCATAGGCCACAAAAACATTTTTCTTTTTCTAGTGTCATACAGTAGGGGACCTGACTTTAAAGTTTGTACCACAACTTATTTGTCATACAGGCCTCATCCACACTCAAACAATTCTTTTTTTGTGACTAATATGATACGGCATGCCATATTTCACCTTGGAGTTTACGGTCACTGAAATTCTGTTTGCAAAGGTGGTGCAGAGTTTAACATTTTATTTTTTGTTGCTAATACTGTGCTCCTACCACACTATCTGAGCAACATGACTGGGAAAAAGCGAGGCAGTGGTGAAAGGGGGTTTAGGCTTTGTGTTTAAGGAGTACTTGGGGTAGGTGGTAATGTTGGTGAAAGCACTAGTGAAGCAACATCACGTTCTATGCAAAGACAACTGACAAATTGTGTTACTGGACTGACTACACCACTACCTTTCTTTAGCAGAGGCACAGTGGTACGACTTGTTGATGATGCCCAGAAAGAGCATGTACTCAAGTGAGTGGCAAGCGTAGCTTCAAGTGGCCTCCCCTTCTCTTCAAACACCTCAAAATCACACCCACTACAGTCCTCAGAGGTGGCACCCAAATTCCCCATGCTCCGCCCCAAGTCCCAACTCTCCAACCATCAAACTAATCTATTCTATGCCATGTTCATCAGAGGTGTACTTCACAGAGTCAAGAGGAGGAAATCTGCATCTTTGCCCACTTTTTTTTAGCTTGGGTTAAGGGAAGGATGAAGTAGGTTCCTAACAGCATCCTGACCCTCATCATCAGATGTTAACCCCTGAGGTGGAGGTGATCCTGATGAGACTCAGATATCTGAGGCTCACGAGGACTGTACTGTCTTGTCAAGGTTAGAAGAGGAGGAGAGTGACTCCAAGGGCAAGAGTGTGATAACACAGTGGATGATGATGATAATGATGAGGTGTTAGATCCCAGTTGGATGGAACATAGAGGCACACAGCTGAGTGTGTCATTTGAGGAGGTAGACAAGGAGGTTACGTTGCACCGTATGTTGCAGAAGTTTAGTGATGTAGGAACTTTGGTGGTGTCTGCCAATAATTTTAGGCATTGTGAACACTCCTGGCTGAGCTTTCCTCTTTGGGACTGGGTGTAATGTAAGACTTATCGGTCCCTATTATACTATGTCTACTGTGGTGAAATTGATGCCACTTTTGTGGTGTCTGCCAGTAATTTTTGGAAATGTGAACACTCCTGGTTGGGTGTCCATCTGCTGGATCGATTACAGTGGAAGATCTGTCGGTCCCTATTATACTATTTCTACTGTGATGAATTTCATGCCACTTCTGTGGTGTCTGCCAATAATTTTTATAAATGTGAACACTCCTGGTAACATCTCCTTCATGCATGTTGCCTGTAGCTGTAGGCCTCCAACATTGTCAGGCTTACACTTCCTTTGACTCAACTACCCGTGTTACTATCCTTAAGTTTTTCTGACAGTGGTAGTCTACCAAATTGATGTTTGTGCCATCTACAGTAACTGTGGCTCAGCATGAAAGCAGGTAGAGGTGTTGCAGGTGGTATCAGGGCTCCCAGCAAAGGGGGCCTACACCGATCCCTCACCCACCTTGTCTTACTGTGATGTTCAATTGAAAGCTGTAAATGCTGTCCCAGACCGTGATACCTCATCCCTGGCTGATTGCTGCAGTGCCATGCTACAATTTGAACTGTGGGTGATTTGAGGTCACTTTCTTTGTGTCTGTCCCTCATTTGATGTGTTTTGGCAGCATTTGGGGCCGTTATAAGGTGTTGTTCATGTGTTTGTTTTTGCCTCACATTGAGTTGAATGGCATTAGGTCATGTTGGGCGAATATTCAACAAATTATTCAACAAATATTGAAAATTTGGAGATTGTAATCAGAACCGAACATTGAAATATTCGCTCATCTCTAGTTCTGCGCTCCTAAATCCAAATTCCCCTTTGGCTTCTGAGCTCCATACTGTGCCTATTCCACAGTTATTATCCACGTTTCAAATTTCTGAAGTGATGAGAGCCAACTTAATTTACAGTATCCATGTCTCCAGAAGAGTGAGCATAATGTACAGGTACTACAATGCACGGACACTACAGTGGCAAATTTGCCACTTTCACTCAGCAACATCCATGGAATCAAAATTGTCCCCACACCTGTAGATAAATTTCCAAAAGGGTGAATTTTAAAAAATGGGTTCACTTTAGGGGGGATTTTGCTCTTCTGGACTAAGGGGCTCTGTATATGGAGTCAGCAAACCATTCTACGATAATTTGTCAGCGAAGAACAGTAAGTACAGCCACATATAGGGTATTGCCACTTTCAGCAGAAATTGTGTGACAGATATTGGTGTAATTTTCCCCCATTTCCCCAATGTGACAATGTCAATTCTGGCGCTAAAACAATTTTGTGTGGTTAAAATGTAATTATAGTTTTAATTGCCCAGTACTATAAAATTAATTGACACAAATGTGGTGTCAAGTATGATCACTGCACCCACAGATGAATTCATTGAGATACAGGACTATACAGTACAGAGCGGAGATACACAACGTATACACCGTACACAACACAGCGCTGAGATACACGACATATACTCCATACACAGCGCAGCGCTGAGTTACGCGACGGATACAGTGCAGAGCTGAGATACACAATGTATACACTGAACACAGCACAGAGCTGAGATAAACAACGGATACAGCACAGAGCTGAGATACATGATGTACACATTGTACACAGTGCTGTGCTGAGATACACGATGTATACACCGTACACAATGCAGCACTGAGATACACAACGTATACACCGCGCACAACTCAGCGATGAGTTCGGCCTCTTTCACACTTCCGTCTTTGAGCTTCTGTCGAAATCCGTCGATTTTTGAAAAAACAGGATCCAGCTAGTGTTGAGCATTCCGATACCGCAAGTATCGGGTATCGGCCGATACTTGCGGTATCGGAATTCCGATACCGAGTTCCGATACTTTTGTGGTATCGGGAATCGGTATCGGATCCATAGTGATGTGTAAAATAAAGAATTAAAATAAAAAATATTGATATGCTCACCTCTCCAGCGGCCCCTGGACATCACCGCTGGTAACCGGCAGGCTTCTTTGTTTAAAATGAGCGCGTTTAGGACCTGAGAATGACGTCGCGGCTTCTGATTGGTCGCGTGCCTCTCATGTGACCGCCACGCGACCAATCACAAGCCGCGACGTCATTCTCAGGCACTAAACTCCTCATTCTAGGAATTTAGGACCTGCGAATGACGTCGCAGCTTCTGATTGGTCGCGTGGCGGTCACATGAGCGGCACGCGACCAATCAGAAGCCGCGACGTCATTCTCAGGTCCTAAACGCGCTCATTTTAAACAAAGAAGCCTGCCGGTTACCCGCGGTGATGTCCAGGGGCCGCCGGAGAGGTGAATATATCAATATTTTTTATTTTAATTCTTTATTTTACACATTAATATGGATCCCAGGGCCTGAAGGAGAGTTTCCTTCCGATACTTGATGTCCCATTGACTTGTATTGGTATCGGATATCGGTATCGGCGATATCCAATACTTTTCGGGTATCAGCCGATACTATCCGATACCGATACTTTCAAGTATCGGACGGTATCGCTCAACACTAGATCCAGCAAATGTTTCTACAGGATCTGCTTTTTCTCATAGACTTGTATTAGCGACGGATTGTGACGGATGGCTTTCCGTTTCATCCTTCGTGCGCTGGATCCGTCGGAAAATCGCTGTCCGTCGGGCGGATACAACTCACAGAGAAATGTTTTTCCTGTACATCAGAAAATCGCTTGGCGACAGATCCTGCACTGCCCGTTATTGGCTATAATGGAAGCCTTAAGGTGCAGGATCCGTTGGTGACTGTCAAAAGCAGGAATCCAGCAACGGGTTCCGTCTTTTGAAACTGAGCATGCATGGAAGAATTTCCTGTCAGGGAAGTTCTCTCTTGCTCACTCTCTCTCTCTTTACTATTGATGCTGCATAGGCATCCCTGAGGAAGCGGGATTTTGAACGTGAAACGCGCGTCGGGGTATGTGGCCGAGGTAAAGGCAGAACTCCAACACTATGGGTAATTATTTATGATTTACCTTTTTGTTTTACATGTTGATGGAGGGGACAACATAGGAGATGATTGCACTATAGGCCATGGCAAGTAGTATGAGCACATGTAGTTGTATGGACACAATATGCTGCAGCCTATGTTGATATATTTGTTCCGCTGATTATACCCCACATATGAATAAGTTCTGATCCTTTCTCGGCCTCATTTTTTAACACCTGTGGATTCAATCGCCTGTTGATTCTATGAACCCATATATTATACTACTTTATATATTTGGTTTATTTATTATGTATTGGTGCTATTTATTTTTCTTCAATAAATTTTGAGTTGATTTTATTGGCTATGTAGACTCGATTTTCTCCGTGATTGTTGATCAATAGTAACAAGATGTAATGTTAAAAAAAATTACAAAATCGCAATATTCTCACCTTTCGGCGTCCCGCACAGCATTACCGATGCTCCCAATGGTGCTGGCAGCTCACGTTCCCAGTAATGCATTGCGCGAAACCTGTGATGATGTAGCGGGACCGCTAGGTCATCTGGGTTACTGCCACAAGGCCTTACTGGGAACTGAAGCTGCCGGCAGCATTGGGAGCATCGGGAAGCTGTGTTGGACGCCGGAAGGTGAGAATATTGCGATTTTTTTTATTATTATTTTTAACCTGGGTTGTGCTGTGTATGTGTTTTTGCAAAGACGAAAACACAACAGGTGCACACAGCCTTGACGGGTCCGTCAGAAAAACGGGCCCAGTGCACCCATTTTTTACAATCTGCACATGATCCGTCTTTTCAACATTTTGACGGATCCTGCGCATATTGTAAAACGGTAGTGTGAAAGAGGACGTACATGACGGAAACAGCGCAGAGCTAAGATACAGAACTATATAGTACAGAGCTGAGATACACGATGTATACACCGCACACAACGCATCACTAAGATACACGATATATACACCGTACACAATGCAGAGCTGAGATACACGATGTATACACCGTACACAATGCAGAGCTGAGATACATGATGTATACACCGAACACAGTGCAGAGCTGAGATACACGATGTATACACCATACACAGTGCAGAGCTGAGATACATGATGTATACACCGTACACAATGCAGAGCTGAGATACATGATGTATACACCGTACACAATGCAGAGCTGAGATACATGATGTATACAGCGTACACAATGCAGAGCTGAGATACACGATGTATACACCGTACACAATGCAGAGCTGAGATAAATGATGTATATACCGTACACAATGCAGAGCTGAGATACATGATGTATACACCATACACAATGCAGAGCTGAGATACATGATGTATACACCGTACACAATGCAGACCTGAGATACACGATGTATACACCGTACACAATGCAGCGCTGAGATACACGATGTATATACCGTACACAATGCAGAGCTGAGATACACGATGTATACACTGAACACAGTGCAGTGCTGAGATACATGATGTATACACCGTACACAATGCAGAGCTGAGATACATGATGTATACACCGTACACAATGCAGAGCTGAGATACACGATGTATACACCGTACACAATGCAGAGCTGAGATACACGATGTATATACCGTACACAATGCAGAGCTGAGATACACGATGTATACACTGAACACAGTGCAGAGCTGAGATACATGATGTATACACCGTACACAATGCAGAACTGAGATACATGATGTATACACCGAACACAGTGCAGAGCTGAGATACATGATGTATACACCGTACACAGCGCAGAGCTGAGATACACGATGTATACACCGAACACAATGCAGAGCTGAGATACACGATGTATACACCGAACACAGTGCAGAGCTGAGATACACGATGTATACACCGAACACAGCGCAGAGCTGAGATACACGATGTACACACAGAACACAGCGCAGAGCTGAGATACTCGATGTATACACCGTACACAATGCAGAACTGAGATACATGATGTATACACCGTACACAATGCAGAGCTGAGATACATGATGTATACAACGTACACAATGCAGAGCTGAGATACATGATGTATACACCGTACACAATGCAGAGCTGAGATACACGATGTATACACCGAACACAGTGCAGAGCTGAGATACACGATGTATACACCGAACACAGTGCAGAGCTGAGATACATGATGTATACACCGTACACAGCGCAGAGCTGAGATATACGATGGATACACCGTACACAATGCAGAGCTGAGATACATGATGTATACACCGTACACAGCGCAGAGCTGAGATATACGATGTATACACCGAACACAGTGCAGAGCTGAGATACATGATGTATACACCGTACACAGCGCAGAGCTGAGATACACGATGTATACACCGTACACAATGCAGAGCTGAGATACACGATGTATACACCGAACACAGTGCAGAGCTGAGATACACGATGTATACACCGAACACAGCGCAGAGCTGAGATACACGATGTACACACAGAACACAGCGCAGAGCTGAGATACTCGATGTATACACCGTACACAATGCAGAACTGAGATACATGATGTATACACCGTACACAATGCAGAGCTGAGATACATGATGTATACAACGTACACAATGCAGAGCTGAGATACATGATGTATACACCGTACACAATGCAGAGCTGAGATACACGATGTATACACCGAACACAGTGCAGAGCTGAGATACACGATGTATACACCGAACACAGTGCAGAGCTGAGATACACGATGTATACACCGAACACAGTGCAGAGCTGAGATACATGATGTATACACCGAACACAGTGCAGAGCTGAGATACACGATGTATACACCGAACACAGTGCAGAGCTGAGATACATGATGTATACACCGTACACAATGCAGAGCTGAGATACACGATGTATACACCGAACACAGTGCAGAGCTGAGATACACGATGTATACACCATACACAATGCAGAGCTGAGATACATGATGTATACACCGAACACAGCGCAGAGCTGAGATACACGATGGATACACCGTACACAATGCAGAGCTGAGATACATGATGTATACACCGTACACAATGCAGAGCTGAGATACATGATGTATACACCGTACACAATGCAGAGCTGAGATACACGATGTATACACCGAACACAGTGCAGAGCTGAGATACACGATGTATACACCGAACACAGTGCAGAGCTGAGATACATGATGTATACACCGTACACAATGCAGAGCTGAGATACACGATGTATACACCGTACACAATGCAGAGCTGAGATACACGATGTATACACCGAACACAATGCAGAGCTGAGATACACGATGTATACACCGTACACAATGCAGAGCTGAGATACATGATGTATACACCGAACACAATGCAGAGCTGAGATACACGATGTATACACCGAACACAATGCAGAGCTGAGATACACGATGTATACACCGAACACAATGCAGAGCTGAGATACATGATGTATACACCGAACACAGTGCAGAGCTGAGATACATGATGTATACACCGTACACAATGCAGAGCTGAGATACATGATGTATACACCGAACACAATGCAGAGCTGAGATACACGATGTATACACCGAACACAGTGCAGAGCTGAGATACACGATGTATACACCGAACACAGTGCAGAGCTGAGATACATGATGTATACACCGAACACAGTGCAGAGCTGAGATACACGATGTATACACCGAACACAGTGCAGAGCTGAGATACATGATGTATACACCGAACACAGTGCAGAGCTGAGATACATGATGTATACACCGTACACAATGCAGAGCTGAGATACATGATGTATACACCGAACACAATGCAGAGCTGAGATACACGATGTATACACCGAACACAGTGCAGAGCTGAGATACACGATGTATACACCGAACACAGTGCAGAGCTGAGATACACGATGTATACACCGAACACAGTGCAGAGCTGAGATACACGATGTATACACCGTACACAATGCAGAGCTGAGATACGCGATGTATACACCGAACACAGTGCAGAGCTGAGATACACGATGTATACACCGAACACAGTGCAGAGCTGAGATACATGATGTATACACCGAACACAGTGCAGAGCTGAGATACACGATGTATACACCGAACACAATGCAGAGCTGAGATACATGATGTATACACCGAACACAGTGCAGAGCTGAGATACATGATGTATACACCGTACACAATGCAGAGCTGAGATACATGATGTATACACCGAACACAATGCAGAGCTGAGATACACGATGTATACACCGAACACAGTGCAGAGCTGAGATACACGATGTATACACCGAACACAGTGCAGAGCTGAGATACATGATGTATACACCGAACACAGTGCAGAGCTGAGATACACGATGTATACACCGAACACAATGCAGAGCTGAGATACATGATGTATACACCGAACACAGTGCAGAGCTGAGATACATGATGTATACACCGTACACAATGCATAGCTGAGATACATGATGTATACACCGAACACAATGCAGAGCTGAGATACACGATGTATACACCGAACACAGTGCAGAGCTGAGATACACGATGTATACACCGAACACAGTGCAGAGCTGAGATACACGATGTATACACCGAACACAGTGCAGAGCTGAGATACACGATGTATACACCGTACACAATGCAGAGCTGAGATACGCGATGTATACACCGAACACAATGCAGAGCTGATATACACGATGTATACACCGAACACAATGCAGAGCTGAGATACATGATGTATACACCGAACACAGTGCAGAGCTGAGATACACGATGTATACACCGAACACAGTGCAGAGCTGAGATACATGATGTATACACCGTACACAATGCAGAGCTGAGATACACGATGTATACACCGTACACAATGCAGAGCTGAGATACACGATGTATACACCGAACACAATGCAGAGCTGAGATACACGATGTATACACCGTACACAATGCAGAGCTGAGATACATGATGTATACACCGAACACAATGCAGAGCTGAGATACACGATGTATACACCGAACACAATGCAGAGCTGAGATACACGATGTATACACCGAACACAATGCAGAGCTGAGATACACGATGTATACACCGTACACAATGCAGAGCTGAGATACATGATGTATACACCGAACACAATGCAGAGCTGAGATACACGATGTATACACCGAACACAATGCAGAGCTGAGATACATGATGTATACACCATACACAATGCAGAGCTGAGATACACGATGTATACACCGAACACAGTGCAGAGCTGAGATACATGATGTATACACCGTACACAGTGCAGAGCTGAGATACACGATGTATACACCGAACACAGTGCAGAGCTGAGATACACGATGTATACACCGAACACAGCGCAGAGCTGAGATACACGATGTATACACCGAACACAGCGCAGAGCTGAGATACATGATGTATACACCGAACACAATGCAGAGCTGAGATACACGATGTATACACCGAACACAATGCAGAGCTGAGATACATGATGTATACACCATACACAATGCAGAGCTGAGATACACGATGTATACACCGAACACAGTGCAGAGCTGAGATACATGATGTATACACCGTACACAGTGCAGAGCTGAGATACACGATGTATACACCGTACACAATGCAGAACTGAGATACATGATGTATACACCGTACACAATGCAGAGCTGAGATACACGATGTATACACCGAACACAGTGCAGAGCTGAGATACATGATGTATACACCGTACACAATGCAGAGCTGAGATACACGATGTATACACCATACACAATGCAGAGCTGAGATACACGATGTATACACCGAACACAATGCAGAGCTGAGATACACGATGTATACACCGAACACAGTGCAGAGCTGAGATACACGATGTATACACCGAACACAGTGCAGAGCTGAGATACATGATGTATACACCGAACACAGTGCAGAGCTGAGATACACGATGTATACACCGAACACAATGCAGAGCTGAGATACATGATGTATACACCGAACACAGTGCAGAGCTGAGATACATGATGTATACACCGTACACAATGCATAGCTGAGATACATGATGTATACACCGAACACAATGCAGAGCTGAGATACACGATGTATACACCGAACACAGTGCAGAGCTGAGATACACGATGTATACACCGAACACAGTGCAGAGCTGAGATACACGATGTATACACCGAACACAGTGCAGAGCTGAGATACACGATGTATACACCGTACACAATGCAGAGCTGAGATACGCGATGTATACACCGAACACAATGCAGAGCTGATATACACGATGTATACACCGAACACAATGCAGAGCTGAGATACATGATGTATACACCGAACACAGTGCAGAGCTGAGATACACGATGTATACACCGAACACAGTGCAGAGCTGAGATACATGATGTATACACCGTACACAATGCAGAGCTGAGATACACGATGTATACACCGTACACAATGCAGAGCTGAGATACACGATGTATACACCGAACACAATGCAGAGCTGAGATACACGATGTATACACCGTACACAATGCAGAGCTGAGATACATGATGTATACACCGAACACAATGCAGAGCTGAGATACACGATGTATACACCGAACACAATGCAGAGCTGAGATACACGATGTATACACCGAACACAATGCAGAGCTGAGATACACGATGTATACACCGTACACAATGCAGAGCTGAGATACATGATGTATACACCGAACACAATGCAGAGCTGAGATACACGATGTATACACCGAACACAATGCAGAGCTGAGATACATGATGTATACACCATACACAATGCAGAGCTGAGATACACGATGTATACACCAAACACAGTGCAGAGCTGAGATACATGATGTATACACCGTACACAGTGCAGAGCTGAGATACACGATGTATACACCGAACACAGTGCAGAGCTGAGATACACGATGTATACACCGAACACAGCGCAGAGCTGAGATACACGATGTATACACCGAACACAGCGCAGAGCTGAGATACATGATGTATACACCGAACACAATGCAGAGCTGAGATACACGATGTATACACCGAACACAATGCAGAGCTGAGATACATGATGTATACACCATACACAATGCAGAGCTGAGATACACGATGTATACACCGAACACAGTGCAGAGCTGAGATACATGATGTATACACCGTACACAGTGCAGAGCTGAGATACACGATGTATACACCGTACACAATGCAGAACTGAGATACATGATGTATACACCGTACACAATGCAGAGCTGAGATACACGATGTATACACCGAACACAGTGCAGAGCTGAGATACATGATGTATACACCGTACACAATGCAGAGCTGAGATACACGATGTATACACCATACACAATGCAGAGCTGAGATACACGATGTATACACCGAACACAATGCAGAGCTGAGATACACGATGTATACACCGAACACAGTGCAGAGCTGAGATACACGATGTATACACCGAACACAATGCAGAGCTGAGATACACGATGTATACACCGTACACAGTGCAGAGCTGAGATACACGATGTATACACCGAACACAATGCAGAGCTGAGATACACGATGTATACACCGAACACAGTGCAGAGCTGAGATACACGATGTATACACCGAACACAGTGCAGAGCTGAGATACACGATGTATACACCGAACACAGTGCAGAGCTGAGATACATGATGTATACACCGTACACAATGCAGAGCTGAGATACACGATGTATACACCGAACACAGTGCAGAGCTGAGATACATGATGTATACACCGTACACAATGCAGAGCTGAGATACACGATGTATACACCATACACAATGCAGAGCTGAGATACACGATGTATACACCGAACACAATGCAGAGCTGAGATACACGATGTATACACCGAACACAGTGCAGAGCTGAGATACACGATGTATACACCGAACACAGTGCAGAGCTGCGATACACGATGTATACACCGAACACAATGCAGAGCTGAGATACACGATGTATACACCGAACACAGTGCAGAGCTGAGATACATGATGTATACACCGTACACAATGCAGAGCTGAGATACACGATGTATACACCGAACACAGTGCAGAGCTGAGATACATGATGTATACACCGAACACAATGCAGAGCTGAGATACATGATGTATACACCGTACACAATGCAGAGCTGAGATACACGATGTATACACCGAACACAGTGCAGAGCTGAGATACATGATGTATACACCGAACACAGTGCAGAGCTGAGATACATGATGTATACACCGTACACAATGCAGAGCTGAGATACACGATGTATACACCGAACACAGTGCAGAGCTGAGATACATGATATATACACCGTACACAATGCAGAGCTGAGATACACGATGTATACACCATACACAATGCAGAGCTGAGATACACGATGTATACACCGAACACAATGCAGAGCTGAGATACACGATGTATACACCGAACACAGTGCAGAGCTGAGATACACGATGTATACACCGAACACAGTGCAGAGCTGAGATACACGATGTATACACCGAACACAATGCAGAGCTGAGATACACGATGTATACACCGAACACAGTGCAGAGCTGAGATACATGATGTATACACCGTACACAATGCAGAGCTGAGATACACGATGTATACACCGAACACAGTGCAGAGCTGAGATACATGATGTATACACCGAACACAATGCAGAGCTGAGATACACGATGTATACACCGTACACAATGCAGAACTGAGATACATGATGTATACACCGTACACAATGCAGAGCTGAGATACACGATGTATACACCGAACACAGTGCAGAGCTGAGATACATGATGTATACACCGTACACAATGCAGAGCTGAGATACACGATGTATACACCATACACAATGCAGAGCTGAGATACACGATGTATACACCGAACACAATGCAGAGCTGAGATACACGATGTATACACCGAACACAGTGCAGTGCTGAGATACACGATGTATACACCGAACACAATGCAGAGCTGAGATACACGATGTATACACCGTACACAATGCAGAGCTGAGATACACGATGTATACACCGAACACAGTGCAGAGCTGAGATACACGATGTATACACCGAACACAGCGCAGAGCTGAGATACACGATGTATACACCGAACACAATGCAGAGCTGAGATACACGATGTATACACCGAACACAATGCAGAGCTGAGATACACGATGTATACACCGAACACAGTGCAGAGCTGAGATACACGATGTATACACCGAACACAGTGCAGAGCTGAGATACACGATGTATACACCGAACACAGTGCAGAGCTGAGATACACGATGTATACACCGAACACAGCGCAGAGCTGAGATACACGATGTATACACCGAACACAGCGCAGAGCTGAGATACACGATGTATACACCGAACACAATGCAGAGCTGAGATACACGATGTATACACCGTACACAATGCAGAGCTGAGATACACGATGTATACACCGAACACAGTGCAGAGCTGAGATACACGATGTATACACCGAACACAGCGCAGAGCTGAGATACACGATGTATACACCGAACACAATGCAGAGCTGAGATACACGATGTATACACCGAACACAATGCAGAGCTGAGATACACGATGTATACACCGAACACAGTGCAGAGCTGAGATACACGATGTATACACCGAACACAGTGCAGAGTTGAGATACACGATGTATACACCGAACACAGTGCAGAGCTGAGATACACGATGTATACACCGAACACAGCGCAGAGCTGAGATACACGATGTATACACCGAACACAATGCAGAGCTGAGATACACGATGTATACACCGAACACAGTGCAGAGCTGAGATACACGATGTATACACCGAACACAGTGCAGAGCTGAGATACATGATGTATACACCATACACAATGCAGAGCTGAGATACACGATGTATACACCGAACACAGCGCAGAGCTGAGATACATGATGTATACACGGTACACAATGCAGAGCTGAGATACACGATGTATACACCGAACACAGTGCAGAGCTGAGATACATGATGTATACACCGTACACAATGCAGAGCTGAGATACACGATGTATACACCGAACACAGCGCAGAGCTGAGATACACGATAGATACACCGCACACAACGCATCGCTAAGATACACGATATATACACCGAACACAGCGCAGAGCTGAGATACATGATGTATACACCGTACACAATGCAGAGCTGAGATACATGATGTATACACCGAACACAGTGCAGAGCTGAGATACACGATGTATACACCGTACACAATGCAGAGCTGAGATACATGATGTATACACCGTACACAATGCAGAGCTGAGATACATGATGTATACACCGAACACAGTGCAGAGCTGAGATACACGATGTATACACCGTACACAATGCAGAGCTGAGATACACAATGTATATACCAAACACAGAGCAGAGCTGAGATACACGATGTATACACCGTACACAATGCAGAGCTGAGATACATGATGTATACACCGAACACAATGCAGAGCTGAGATACACAATGTATATACCAAACACAGCGCAGAGCTGAGATACATGATATATACACCATACACAATGCAGAGCTGAGATACACGATGTATACACCGAACACAATGCAGAGCTGAGATACACGATGTATACACCGAACACAGTGCAGAGCTGAGATACACGATATATACACCGAACACAGCGCAGAGCTGAGATACATGATGTATACACCGTACACAATGCAGAGCTGAGATACACGATGTATACACCGAACACAATGCAGAGCTGAGATACACGATGTATACAACGAACACAGCGCAGAGCTGAGATACATGATATATACACCATACACAATGCAGAGCTGAGATACACGATGTATACACCGAACACAATGCAGAGCTGAGATACACGATGTATACAACGAACACAGTGCAGAGCTGAGATACACGATGTATACACCGAACACAGCGCAGAGCTGAGATACATGATGGATACACCGAACACAGTGCAGAGCTGAGATACATGATGGATACAGCGCAGAACTGAGATACACGATGTATACACCGAACACAACGCATCGCTAAGATACACGATGTATATACCGTACACAGTGCAGAACTGAGATACCCAATGTATACACCGTGCACAATGCAGAGCTGAGATACACAATGTATATACCAAACACAGAGCAGAGCTGAGATACATGATGGATACAGCTCAGAGCTGAGATACACGATGTATACACCGTACACAACACAGCGCTGAGATACACAATGTATATACCAAACACAGCGCAGAACTGAGATACCCAATGTATACACCGTGCACAATGCAGCGCTGAGATACACGATGTATACACTGAACACAGTGCAGAGCTGAGATACATGATGTATACACCGTACACAATGCAGAACTGAGATACATGATGTATACACCGAACACAGTGCAGAGCTGAGATACATGATGTATACACCGTACACAATGCAGAGCTGAGATACATGATGTATACACCGTACACAATGCAGAGCTGAGATACACGATGTATACACCGAACACAGTGCAGAGCTGAGATACACGATGTATACACCGAACACAGCGCAGAGCTGAGATACTCGATGTATACACCGTACACAATGCAGAACTGAGATACATGATGTATACACCGTACACAATGCAGAGCTGAGATACATGATGTATACACCGTACACAATGCAGAGCTGAGATACACGATGTATACACCGAACACAATGCAGAGCTGAGATACATGATGTATACACCGTACACAATGCAGAGCTGAGATACACGATGTATACACCGAACACAGTGCAGAGCTGAGATACACGATGTATACACCGAACACAGTGCAGAGCTGAGATACACGATGTATACACCGAACACAGTGCAGAGCTGAGATACACGATGTATACACCGAACACAGTGCAGAGCTGAGATACATGATGTATACACCGTACACAATGCAGAGCTGAGATACACGATGTATACACCGAACACAGTGCAGAGCTGAGATACACGATGTATACACCGAACACAGTGCAGAGCTGAGATACATGATGTATACACCATACACAATGCAGAGCTGAGATACATGATGTATACACCGAACACAGCGCAGAGCTGAGATACACGATGGATACACCGTACACAATGCAGAGCTGAGATACATGATGTATACACCGTACACAATGCAGAGCTGAGATACACGATGTATACACCGAACACAGTGCAGAGCTGAGATACACGATGTATACACCGAACACAGTGCAGAGCTGAGATACATGATGTATACACCGTACACAATGCAGAGCTGAGATACACGATGTATACACCGTACACAATGCAGAGCTGAGATACACGATGTATACACCGAACACAATGCAGAGCTGAGATACACGATGTATACACCGTACACAATGCAGAGCTGAGATACATGATGTATACACTGAACACAATGCAGAGCTGAGATACACGATGTATACACCGAACACAATGCAGAGCTGAGATACACGATGTATACACCGAACACAATGCAGAGCTGAGATACATGATGTATACACCGAACACAGTGCAGAGCTGAGATACATGATGTATACACCGTACACAATGCAGAGCTGAGATACATGATGTATACACCGAACACAATGCAGAGCTGAGATACACGATGTATACACCGAACACAGTGCAGAGCTGAGATACACGATGTATACACCGAACACAGTGCAGAGCTGAGATACATGATGTATACACCGAACACAGTGCAGAGCTGAGATACACGATGTATACACCGAACACAGTGCAGAGCTGAGATACATGATGTATACACCATACACAATGCAGAGCTGAGATACACGATGTATACACCGTACACAATGCAGAGCTGAGATACGCGATGTATACACCGAACACAATGCAGAGCTGATATACACGATGTATACACCGAACACAATGCAGAGCTGAGATACATGATGTATACACCGAACACAGTGCAGAGCTGAGATACACGATGTATACACCGAACACAGTGCAGAGCTGAGATACATGATGTATACACCGTACACAATGCAGAGCTGAGATACACGATGTATACACCATACACAATGCAGAGCTGAGATACACGATGTATACACCGAACACAATGCAGAGCTGAGATACACGATGTATACACCGTACACAATGCAGAGCTGAGATACATGATGTATACACCGAACACAATGCAGAGCTGAGATACACGATGTATACACCGAACACAATGCAGAGCTGAGATACACGATGTATACACCGAACACAATGCAGAGCTGAGATACACGATGTATACACCGTACACAATGCAGAGCTGAGATACATGATGTATACACCGTACACAATGCAGAGCTGAGATACACGATGTATACACCGAACACAATGCAGAGCTGAGATACATGATGTATACACCATACACAATGCAGAGCTGAGATACACGATGTATACACCGAACACAGTGCAGAGCTGAGATACATGATGTATACACCGTACACAGTGCAGAGCTGAGATACACGATGTATACACCGAACACAGTGCAGAGCTGAGATACACGATGTATACACCGAACACAGCGCAGAGCTGAGATACACGATGTATACACCGAACACAATGCAGAGCTGAGATACACGATGTATACACCGTACACAGTGCAGAGCTGAGATACATGATGTATACACCGAACACAGCGCAGAGCTGAGATACATGATGTATACACCGTACACAATGCAGAGCTGAGATACACGATGTATACACCGAACACAGCGCAGAGCTGAGATACACGATGTATACACCGAACACAGTGCAGAGCTGAGATACATGATGTATACACCGTACACAATGCAGAGCTGAGATACACGATGTATACACCGAACACAGCGCAGAGCTGAGATACATGATGTATACACCGAACACAATGCAGAGCTGAGATACACGATGTATACACCGAACACAATGCAGAGCTGAGATACATGATGTATACACCATACACAATGCAGAGCTGAGATACACGATGTATACACCGAACACAGTGCAGAGCTGAGATACATGATGTATACACCGTACACAGTGCAGAGCTGAGATACACGATGTATACACCGAACACAATGCAGAGCTGAGATACATGATGTATACACCGTACACAATGCAGAACTGAGATACATGATGTATACACCGTACACAATGCAGAGCTGAGATACACGATGTATACACCGAACACAGTGCAGAGCTGAGATACATGATGTATACACCGTACACAATGCAGAGCTGAGATACACGATGTATACACCATACACAATGCAGAGCTGAGATACACGATGTATACACCGAACACAGTGCAGAGCTGAGATACACGATGTATACACCGAACACAGTGCAGAGCTGAGATACACGATGTATACACCGAACACAGTGCAGAGCTGAGATACACGATGTATACACCGAACACAGCGCAGAGCTGAGATACACGATGTATACACCGAACACAATGCAGAGCTGAGATACACGATGTATACACCGAACACAGTGCAGAGCTGAGATACACGATGTATACACCGAACACAGTGCAGAGCTGAGATACATGATGTATACACCGTACACAATGCAGAGCTGAGATACACGATGTATACACCGAACACAGCGCAGAGCTGAGATACATGATGTATACACCGTACACAATGCAGAGCTGAGATACACGATGTATACACCGAACACAGTGCAGAGCTGAGATACATGATGTATACACCGTACACAATGCAGAGCTGAGATACACGATGTATACACCGAACACAGCGCAGAGCTGAGATACACGATAGATACACCGCACACAACGCATCGCTAAGATACACGATATATACACCGAACACAGCGCAGAGCTGAGATACATGATGTATACACCGTACACAATGCAGAGCTGAGATACATGATGTATACACCGAACACAGTGCAGAGCTGAGATACACGATGTATACACCGTACACAATGCAGAGCTGAGATACATGATGTATACACCGTACACAATGCAGAGCTGAGATACACAATGTATATACCAAACACAGAGCAGAGCTGAGATACACGATGTATACACCGTACACAATGCAGAGCTGAGATACATGATGTATACACCGAACACAGTGCAGAGCTGAGATACACGATGTATACACCGAACACAGTGCAGAGCTGAGATACATGGTGAGCTACATGGTGAGCTGCAGCATGTGCTACATGTTCACAGATCGACCAGAAGAAGAATCCAATTTCACCTGTCAGAAGTGTAGACTAGTGGCCCTTTTAGAAGAAAAGGTGCGGGGTCTGGAAGAAAGAATAGCAACTTTGAAACTCATCAAAGAGAATGAAGACTTTCTAGACAGAACAGAAGCATCTCTACTGGTCACAGAAGGTGCAAAAAGTGTCAGAGAACCTCCAAAAGCAGATGAGTGGAAGCATGTGACCAAAAGAAGCAAGAAGACCATGGAGAAATCACCAACCACACAACTGAAGAACCGATATCAAATCTTTGTAGAGGATGAAGATGGCACACCTAAGAATGAAGCAATACCAGCAAGCAAAAAAGAAAAGGGCACACAGCAACAAGTGACAGCAAAAAGTACAGCCAAGAAGCAACGAAGAGTGGTGGTGGTGGGAGACTCACTACTGAGAGGCACCGAAGCAGCCATCTGCAGACCGGACATAACTGCAAGAGAAGTATGCTGCCTTCCAGGTGCGATGATCAAGGATGTGACCGATAGGATACCAAAGCTCTTCAGCTCCAAGGACGTCCACCCATTTCTTCTGATACATGTTGGCACCAATGACACGGCAAGGAAGGACCTACCGACAATCTGCAAGGACTTTGAAGAGTTGGGGAAGAAAGTAAAGGAACTGGATGCACAGGTAGTTTTTTCTTCTATCCTTCCAGTAGACGGGCATGGCACCAGGAGATGGAACAGGATCCTTGATGCAAACAACTGGCTAAGACGATGGTGCAGACAACAAGGATTTGGATTCCTGGACCACGGTGTGAATTACTGGTATGATGGACTCCTCGCCAGAGACGGACTACACCTCAACAAACCTGGGAAACACACATTCGCCAGAAGACTCGCTACACTCATCAGGAGGGCGTTAAACTAGAAGAAGAGGGGACGGGAAGAAAAACATTAGACTCGAACAAAGACGACCCAGGAAAACATACTCAGAAGGGAGGTAAGAACATTTCTAAAACAATCCACAGTGAGGAGATTGGAACAAAACAAAATCCTCTAAACTGCATGCTCGCAAACGCCAGAAGCCTGACAAACAAGATGGAAGAACTAGAAGCAGAAATATCTACAGGTAACTTTGACATAGTGGGAATAACCGAGACATGGTTAGATGAAAGCTATGACTGGGCAGTTAACTTACAGGGTTACAGTCTGTTTAGAAAGGATCGTAAAAATCGGAGAGGAGGAGGGGTTTGTCTCTATGTAAAGTCTTGTCTAAAGTCCACTTTAAGGGAGGATATTAGCGAAGGGAATGAGGATGTCGAGTCCATATGGGTTGAAATTCATGGAGGGAAAAATGGTAACAAAATTCTCATTGGGGTCTGTTACAAACCCCCAAATATAACAGAAAGCATGGAAAGTCTACTTCTAAAGCAGATAGATGAAGCTGCAACCCATAATGAGGTCCTGGTTATGGGGGACTTTAACTACCCGGATATTAACTGGGAAACAGAAACCTGTGAAACCCATAAAGGCAACAGGTTTCTGCTAATAACCAAGAAAAATTATCTTTCACAATTGGTGCAGAATCCAACCAGAGGAGCAGCACTTTTAGACCTAATACTATCTAATAGACCTGACAGAATAACAAATCTGCAGGTGGTTGGGCATTTAGGAAATAGCGACCACAATATTGTGCAGTTTCACCTGTCTTTCACTAGAGGGACTTGTCAGGGAGTCACAAAAACACTGAACTTTAGGAAGGCAAAGTTTGAACAGCTTAGAGATGCCCTTAATCTGGTAGACTGGGACAATATCCTCAGAAATAAGAATACAGATAATAAATGGGAAATGTTTAAGAACATCCTAAATAGGCAGTGTAAGCGGTTTATACCTTGTGGGAATAAAAGGACTAGAAATAGGAAAAACCCAATGTGGCTAAACAAAGAAGTAAGACTGGCAATTAACAGTAAAAAGAAAGCATTTGCACTACTAAAGCAGGATGGCACCATTGAAGCTCTAAAAAACTATAGGGAGAAAAATACTTTATCTAAAAAACTAATTAAAGCTGCCAAAAAGGAAACAGAGAAGCACATTGCTAAGGAGAGTAAAACTAATCCCAAACTGTTCTTCAACTATATCAATAGTAAAAGAATAAAAACTGAAAATGTAGGCCCCTTAAAAAATAGTGAGGAAAGAATGGTTGTAGATGACGAGGAAAAAGCTAACATATTAAACACCTTCTTCTCCACGGTATTCACGGTGGAAAATGAAATGCTAGGTGAAATCCCAAGAAACAATGAAAACCCTATATTAAGGGTCACCAATCTAACCCAAGAAGAGGTGCGAAACCGGCTAAATAATATTAAAATAGATAAATCTCCGGGTCCGGATGGCATACACCCACGAGTACTAAGAGAACTAAGTAATGTAATAGATAAACCATTATTTCTTATTTTTAGTGACTCTATAGCGACAGGGTCTGTTCCGCAGGACTGGCGCATAGCAAATGTGGTGCCAATATTCAAAAAGGGCTCTAAAAGTGAACCTGGAAATTATAGGCCAGTAAGTCTAACCTCTATTGTTGGTAAAATATTTGAAGGGTTTCTGAGGGATGTTATTCTGGATTATCTCAATGAGAATAACTGTTTAACTCCATATCAGCATGGGTTTATGAGAAATCGCTCCTGTCAAACCAATCTAATCAGTTTTTATGAAGAGGTAAGCTATAGACTGGACCACGGTGAGTCATTGGACGTGGTATATCTCGATTTTTCCAAAGTGTTTGATACCGTGCCGCACAAGAGGTTGGTACACAAAATGAGAATGCTTGGTCTGGGGGAAAATGTGTGTAAATGGGTTAGTAACTGGCTTAGTGATAGAAAGCAGAGGGTGGTTATAAATGGTATAGTCTCTAACTGGGTCGCTGTGACCAGTGGGGTACCGCAGGGGTCAGTATTGGGACCTGTTCTCTTCAACATATTCATTAATGATCTGGTAGAAGGTTTACACAGTAAAATATCGATATTTGCAGATGATACAAAACTATGTAAAGCAGTTAATACAAGAGAAGATAGTATTCTGCTACAGATGGATCTGGATAAGTTGGAAACTTGGGCTGAAAGGTGGCAGATGAGGTTTAACAATGATAAATGTAAGGTTATACACATGGGAAGAGGGAATCAATATCACCATTACACACTGAACGGGAAACCACTGGGTAAATCTGACAGGGAGAAGGACTTGGGGATCCTAGTTAATGATAAACTTACCTGGAGCAGCCAGTGCCAGGCAGCAGCTGCCAAGGCAAACAGGATCATGGGGTGCATTAAAAGAGGTCTGGATACACATGATGAGAGCATTATACTGCCTCTGTACAAATCCCTAGTTAGACCGCACATGGAGTACTGTGTCCAGTTTTGGGCACCGGTGCTCAGGAAGGATATAATGGAACTAGAGAGAGTACAAAGGAGGGCAACAAAATTAATAAAGGGGATGGGAGAACTACAATACCCAGATAGATTAGCGAAATTAGGATTATTTAGTCTAGAAAAAAGACGACTGAGGGGCGATCTAATAACCATGTATAAGTATATAAGGGGACAATACAAATATCTCGCTGAGGATCTGTTTATACCAAGGAAGGTGACGGGCACAAGGGGGCATTCTTTGCGTCTGGAGGAGAGAAGGTTTTTCCACCAACATAGAAGAGGATTCTTTACTGTTAGGGCAGTGAGAATCTGGAATTGCTTGCCTGAGGAGGTGGTGATGGCGAACTCAGTCGAGGGGTTCAAGAGAGGCCTGGATGTCTTCCTGGAGCAGAACAATATTGTATCATACAATTATTAGGTTCTGTAGAAGGACGTAGATCTGGGGATTTATTATGATGGAATATAGGCTGAACTGGATGGACAAATGTCTTTTTTCGGCCTTACTAACTATGTTACTATGTTACTATGTTACATGATGTATACACCGAACACAGTGCAGAGCTGAGATACACGATGTATACACCGAACACAGTGCAGAGCTGAGATACACGATGTATACACCGAACACAGCGCAGAGCTGAGATACATGATGTATACACCGAACACAATGCAGAGCTGAGATACATGATATATACACCATACACAATGCAGAGCTGAGATACACGATGTATACACCGAACACAATGCAGAGCTGAGATACACGATGTATACACCGAACACAGCGCAGAGCTGAGATACATGATATATACACCATACACAATGCAGAGCTGAGATACATGATATATACACCATACACAATGCAGAGCTGAGATACACGATGTATACACCGAACACAGCGCAGAGCTGAGATACATGATGTATACACCGTACACAATGCAGAGCTGAGATACACGATGTATACACCGAACACAGTGCAGAGCTGAGATACACGATGTATACACCGAACACAGCGCAGAGCTGAGATACATGATGGATACACCGAACACAGTGCAGAGCTGAGATACATGATGGATACAGGGCAGAACTGAGATACACGATGTATACACCGAACACAACGCATCGCTAAGATACACGATGTATATACCGTACACAGTGCAGAACTGAGATACCCAATGTATACACCGTGCACAATGCAGCGCTGAGATACACAATGTATATACCAAACACAGAGCAGAGCTGAGATACATGATGGATACAGCTCAGAGCTGAGATACACGATGTATACACCGTACACAACACAGCGCTGAGATACACAATGTATATACCAAACACAGCACAGAACTGAGATACCCAATGTATACACCGTGCACAATGCAGCGCTGAGATACACGATGTATACACCGTGCACAATAAGAAACGAAATAGCAACAATAGAGGTAAATATATATAAAAAGTAATAAATAATAAAAGATATGTATATCTATATATATATATATATATATGTATATATATATACATATATATATAACAACTACTCACTAGTTGCTAAAAAGTAAAAAGAAGAGTGGCTGACCACCCGGATTTGGTATAAAAATATCAAAAAACTAAAAAAGGGACTCCCAATACTGGTAAACAGACTATATATATATATATACATAAAGCAAAGAAATATACTTATATATATAAAAAGGCCACAAAAGGGTAAATCAGATAAAAAGCCTTTATTTATAGTATGGCAACATTAGCACAAAAGTGCATGTGCTTGGGGAATAAATACACACAGGTGAACAGGTAAAATATACGATAAAACAATATATCTAAAAACGGTCCCACAATCTAATTATAAGCGCATGTAAAAAAAGTTTTATGTGCATACAGAGGAGATAGTGTTGCACGTGCAAAAAAGTGCTGAGTACAAATAAAAAAAATATATATATAATAAATAACTTATGTGCAAAATGTGTCCTCAATAGCAAAGTGTGCAAATAAGTGTAACCATAAGTTATATGTGCAAGGTTGCATAAAATAAGGGCAAAAACAACTATGTGCCTTATGTCCTCCGCTGCACTATAATAACAAATACATGCGCGCCAATGTCCGCTATGAGATATATGGGAAAAGACGTAATACTGAACGTATATATACCTGACGGTCCTGCGGGCCCAAGCACAGAGCACCCCGACGCGCGTTTTGATGATTTCTTCGTCAGGGGGTGAAGACGAAGAAATCATCGAAACACGCCGCCATGTTAGAAATACAAGATGCTTACTGATATTCTTCACCAATCTCCACCCGGCAGCTCAACCAACAGCTTGTGCTGACACAGGAGGCAGCATCCTACCATCAGGAGACCAGAGCAATGTGGGGCTGGCTGACCGAGCATTTCATTACCCAAGCCAAGCCCCTTCTCTGTGCATGCACAGGCCATCATGGTGATGGGAGACAGATCCCCACTCACTTCAGTGGCAGCCAGCCTCCTTCCCTGTAATAGGCGGTGGTGGAGAAAGGGCCACTGTCCTCAGTCGGCCATCACCCCTCACACACATCTAGGTCACACCAGCAGAGACCAGTCATCAAGAAAGAATGGCACAGTTTGGACGTTGGTGCAACACTGCGCCATTTTACACAGAGAGCAGCAGTCTGGGTGGAGGCAGAACTTGGTCATTTCAGGAGGTTTTCGCCTCCATTCACATCTAAAGCTGCTTGGAACATGGGTGGGGAAGGGCAAGGGGTGCCTATAATGATGAGGCCTGGCTACCTGCTTTTCCTGCTGCCGGCCCTTTAAATCTTCGGGCTTGGCGGCTTTACAGGTGCACACATCAGTGAGTCAGTGGCCCGTGTGCCCTGCACAGAGGGGTTATGAACACCTGATGTTGAACATCAGGACATTCTTTAGGGGCAGAGAGAGAGTGCTGTGCTCTCCCCATTTCCCACCCCTGACTGCAGCACATCGCAGAACGTATCAGGATCAGGTCTCAGGCATCCGGAGGAGCTCCTAGTACCCGCACGCTCCTGAGGCAATCGCTACAGGTGCTGAGCTGGGGCCTGGGGCTGGGCTGATGTATATACAGGGGCTGGGAGCTGGCTGTGGCTGGGCTGATGTATATACAGGAGCTGGCTGTGGCTGGGCTGATGTATATACAGGGGCTGGGTGTGGCTGGGCTGATGTATATACAGGTACTGTGGGCTTGGGCTGATGTATATACAGGGGCTGGGGGCTGGCTGTGGTTGGGCTGATGCATATAGAGGTGGTGCTAGGCTCAGTGGGCTGGGGATGATATATACAGGTGGTGCTGTGTTCAGTGGGCTGGGGCTGATGATGATGTATATACAGGTATAGGGTCAATTATACTGTATGGAGTATTATATGGGGCTCATTATACTTCATGGAGCCATATATGGGAATCATTATTCTGTTTGGAGCAATATATGGGGCATGTAGTCTGTCTAGAGCGCTATGTGGTGCCCATAATACTGTTTGGAGGAATATATGTGGCTTATTATTCTGTATGGAGCAATATATGGGGCTCGTCATTCTGTATGGAGTAATATATGGGGCTCATTACACTGTATGGAGCACTATATGGTACCCAAAATAGTGTGTAGAGCAATATACGGGGCATGTTATTTTGTATGGAGCACTGTGCGGTGCCCACAATACTGTATAGAGGACTATGTGGTGCCCTTAATACTATATGGAGCAAATTTATGGGGCTCATTATACTGTATGGGGCAATATATGGGGCATGTTATTCCGTATGGAGCGCTATGCGGTGCCCACAATACTGTATAGAGGGCTATGTGTTGCCCATAATACTGTATGGAGCAATATATGGGGCTCATTATATTGTATGGAGCAATATATGGGGCATGTTATTCTGTATGGAGCGCTACGTGGTGCCCATAATACTGTATGGAGCAGTATATGGGGCTCATTATTCTGTATGGAGCAATATATGGGGCTCATTATTCTTTAGATTGTGAGCCTTCGCAGGCAGGGTCCTCACTCCTCCTGTACCAGTTATGACTTGTATTGTTTAAGATTATTGCACTTGTTTTTATTATGTACACCCCTCCTCACATGTAAAGCGCCATGGAACAAATGGCGCTATAACAATAAATAATAATAATAGTAATAATAATATATGGGGCTCATTATTCTGTATGGAGCAATATATGGGGCTTATTATTCTGTTTGGAGCAATATATGGGGCTTATTATACTGTATGGAGCAATATATGGGGCTTATTATTCTGTTTGGAGCAATATATGGGGCTTATTATACTGTATGGAGCAATATATGGGGCTTATTATTCTGTATGGAGCAATATATGGGGCTCATTATTCTGTATGGGGCAATATATGGGGCTTATTATACTGTATGGAGCAATATATGGGGCTTATTATTCTGTATGGAGCAATATATGGGGCTCATTATACTGTATGGAGCAATACATGGGGCTCATTATTCTGTATGGAGCAATATATGGGGCTTATTATTCTGTATGTAGCAATATATGGGGCTTATTATTCTGTATGTAGCAATACATGGGGCTCATTATACTGTATGGAGCAATATATGGGGCTCATTATTCTGTATGGAGCAATATATGGGGCTCATTATTCTGTATGTAGCAATATATGGGGCTTATTATTCTGTATGTAGCAATACATGGGGCTCATTATACTGTATGGAGCAATATATGGGGCTCATTATTCTGTATGGAGCAATATATGGGGCTTATTATTCTGTATGGAGCAATATATGGGGCTTATTATACTGTATGGAGCAATATATGGGGCTCATTATTCTGTATGGAGCAATATATGGGGCTTATTATACTGTATGGAGCAATACATGGGGCTCATTATTCTGTATGGAGCAATATATGGGTGTTACAGCGGCTGCTCACCGCTCTGCTCCTGCGGCTGCTCACCGCTCTCCTTTCAGCGCTCGGCGCGTTGCCCTCTCCTCCTCTCGGGCTGCGCCATCTTCTTCCGGCATCGCTCGTTCCTGCGTCCTTACTTCCGGCGCTCCTGCGCAGGCGCGCAGTCTTCAGCGTTAGATACAGCCTCTCGGCTCCGGATCTCCTAGCACCGGGGGTGGTGCATCTGCAGCCAATCACCATGGAGAGCACGGTATTTCAGGCCACCTCCTCTTATAGGAGGTGCCTGAGTGTCTTTAGTGTTTGCTTAGTCTCTGGCCGTTCGCTTTACCTCTGTACTAGCTCTGTGCTCGGCGGTAGTATTTACTGTGTTTGCTTTTTCCGTTTCTTTGTTCCAGTTCCCTCTCCGTCCCTGGTTCTCCTCTGACGTTCCTGCCTTCCGTTCCCGTACCTTCTGCCTCTGGATTTCCCGCTGCTGATTCCGGTCCTCAGTTTTGTCCTCTCGCCAACCTTCCATTTACTTGAGCCGTCCCTTCTGGTATCCGCTACCGTGGTAAGGTAACCTCTGGGCCTGCTCCTAAACAGCCCCTGTATAGGGGTTGGTTAACACTGGGTCTGCTCGCCCACGAGGGGGACTTCCACGGTCCAGAGGGTCCACTCTCGTACCCATCTCTGTAGTCCTAACAATGGGGCTTATTATTCTGTATGTAACAATATATGGGGCTTATTATACTGTATGGAGCAATATATGGGGCTCATTATTCTGTATGGAGCAATATATGGGGCTTATTATACTGTATGGAGCAATATATGGGGCTCATTATTCTGAATGGAGCAATATATGGGGCTTATTATACTGTATGGAGCAATACATGGGGCTCATTATTCTGTATGGAGCAATATATGGGGCTTATTATTCTGTATGTAGAAATATATGGGGCTCATTATTCTGTATGGAGCAATATATGGGGCTTATTATTCTGTATGTAGCAATATATAGGGCTTATTATACTGTATGTAGCAATATATGGGGCTCATTATTCTGTATGGAGCAATATATGGGGCTTATTATTCTGTATGGAGCAATATATGGGGCTCATTATTCTGTATGGGGCAATATATGGGGCTTATTATACTGTATGGAGCAATATATGGGGCTTATTATTCTGTATGGAGCAATATATGGGGCTCATTATACTGTATGGAGCAATACATGGGGCTCATTATTCTGTATGGAGCAATATATGGGGCTTATTATTCTGTATGTAGCAATATATGGGGCTTATTATTCTGTATGTAGCAATACATGGGGCTCATTATACTGTATGGAGCAATATATGGGGCTCATTATTCTGTATGGAGCAATATATGGGGCTCATTATTCTGTATGTAGCAATATATGGGGCTTATTATTCTGTATGTAGCAATACATGGGGCTCATTATACTGTATGGAGCAATATATGGGGCTCATTATTCTGTATGGAGCAATATATGGGGCTTATTATTCTGTATGGAGCAATATATGGGGCTTATTATACTGTATGGAGCAATATATGGGGCTCATTATTCTGTATGGAGCAATATATGGGGCTTATTATACTGTATGGAGCAATACATGGGGCTCATTATTCTGTATGGAGCAATATATGGGTGTTACAGCGGCTGCTCACCGCTCTGCTCCTGCGGCTGCTCACCGCTCTCCTTTCAGCGCTCGGCGCGTTGCCCTCTCCTCCTCTCGGGCTGCGCCATCTTCTTCCGGCATCGCTCGTTCCTGCGTCCTTACTTCCGGCGCTCCTGCGCAGGCGCGCAGTCTTCAGCGTTAGATACAGCCTCTCGGCTCCGGATCTCCTAGCACCGGGGGTGGTGCATCTGCAGCCAATCACCATGGAGAGCACGGTATTTCAGGCCACCTCCTCTTATAGGAGGTGCCTGAGTGTCTTTAGTGTTTGCTTAGTCTCTGGCCGTTCGCTTTACCTCTGTACTAGCTCTGTGCTCGGCGGTAGTATTTACTGTGTTTGCTTTTTCCGTTTCTTTGTTCCAGTTCCCTCTCCGTCCCTGGTTCTCCTCTGACGTTCCTGCCTTCCGTTCCCGTACCTTCTGCCTCTGGATTTCCCGCTGCTGATTCCGGTCCTCAGTTTTGTCCTCTCGCCAACCTTCCATTTACTTGAGCCGTCCCTTCTGGTATCCGCTACCGTGGTAAGGTAACCTCTGGGCCTGCTCCTAAACAGCCCCTGTATAGGGGTTGGTTAACACTGGGTCTGCTCGCCCACGAGGGGGACTTCCACGGTCCAGAGGGTCCACTCTCGTACCCATCTCTGTAGTCCTAACAATGGGGCTTATTATTCTGTATGTAACAATATATGGGGCTTATTATACTGTATGGAGCAATATATGGGGCTCATTATTCTGTATGGAGCAATATATGGGGCTTATTATACTGTATGGAGCAATATATGGGGCTCATTATTCTGAATGGAGCAATATATGGGGCTTATTATACTGTATGGAGCAATACATGGGGCTCATTATTCTGTATGGAGCAATATATGGGGCTTATTATTCTGTATGTAGAAATATATGGGGCTCATTATTCTGTATGGAGCAATATATGGGGCTTATTATTCTGTATGTAGCAATATATAGGGCTTATTATACTGTATGTAGCAATATATGGGGCTCATTATTCTGTATGGAGCAATATATGGGGCTTATTATACTGTATGGAGCAATATATGGGGCTCATTATTCTGTATGGAGCAATATATGGGGCTTATTATTCTGTATGTAGCAATATATGGGGCTTATTATTCTGTATGTAGCAATACATGGGGCTCATTATACTGTATGGAGCAATATATGGGGCTCATTATTCTGTATGGAGGAATATATGGGGCTCATTATTCTGTATGGAGCAATATATGGGGCTTATTATTCTGTATGTAGCAATATATGGGGCTTATTATACTGTATGGAGCAATATATGGGGCGTATTATTCTGTATGTAGCAATATATGGGGCTTATTATACTGTATGGAGCAATATATGGGGCTTATTATTCTGTATGTAGCAATATATGGGGCTTATTATACTGTATGTAGCAATATATGGGGCTCATTATTCTGTATGGAGCAATATATGGGGCTTATTATACTGTATGGAGCAATACATGGGGCTCATTATTCTGTATGGAGCAATATATGGGGCTTATTATTCTGTATGTAGCAATATATGGGGCTTATTATTCTGTATGTAGCAATACATGGGGCTCATTATACTGTATGGAGCAATATATGGGGCTTATTATTCTGTATGTAGCAATATATGGGGCTTATTATTCTGTATGTAGCAATATATGGGGCTTATTATACTGTATGTAGCAATATATGGGGCTCATTATTCTGTATGGAGCAATATATGGGGCTTATTATACTGTATGGAGCAATACATGGGGCTCATTATTCTGTATGGAGCAATATATGGGGCTTATTATTCTGTATGTAGCAATATATGGGGCTTATTATTCTGTATGTAGCAATACATGGGGCTCATTATACTGTATGGAGCAATATATGGGGCTTATTATTCTGTATGTAGCAATATATGGGGCTTATTATTCTGTATGTAGCAATACATGGGGCTCATTATACTGTATGGAGCAATATATGGGGCTTATTATTCTGTATGTAGCAATACATGGGGCTCATTATTCTGTATGGAGCAATATATGGGGCTTATTATTCTGTATGTAGAAATATATGGGGCTCATTATTCTGTATGGAGCAATATATGGGGCTTATTATTCTGTATGTAGCAATATATGGGGCTTATTATACTGTATGTAGCAATATATGGGGCTCATTATTCTGTATGGAGCAATATATGGGGCTTATTATACTGTATGGAGCAATATATGGGGCTCATTATTCTGTATGGAGCAATATATGGGGCTTATTATTCTGTATGTAGCAATATATGGGGCTTATTATTCTGTATGTAGCAATACATGGGGCTCATTATACTGTATGGAGCAATATATGGGGCTCATTATTCTGTATGGAGGAATATATGGGGCTCATTATTCTGTATGGAGCAATATATGGGGCTTATTATTCTGTATGTAGCAATATATGGGGCTTATTATACTGTATGGAGCAATATATGGGGCTTATTATTCTGTATGTAGCAATATATGGGGCTTATTATACTGTATGGAGCAATATATGGGGCTTATTATTCTGTATGTAGCAATATATGGGGCTTATTATACTGTATGTAGCAATATATGGGGCTCATTATTCTGTATGGAGCAATATATGGGGCTTATTATACTGTATGGAGCAATACATGGGGCTCATTATTCTGTATGGAGCAATATATGGGGCTTATTATTCTGTATGTAGCAATATATGGGGCTTATTATTCTGTATGTAGCAATACATGGGGCTCATTATACTGTATGGAGCAATATATGGGGCTTATTATTCTGTTTGGAGCAATATATGGGGCTTATTATTCTGTATGTAGCAATATATGGGGCTTATTATTCTGTATGTAGCAATATATGGGGCTTATTATTCTGTATGTAGCAATATATGGGGCTTATTATTCTGTATGTAGCAATACATGGGGCTCATTATACTGTATGGAGCAATATATGGGGCTCATTATTCTGTATGGAGGAATATATGGGGCTCATTATTCTGTATGGAGCAATATATGGGGCTTATTATTCTGTATGGAGGACTATGTGGTGCCCACAATACTGTATGGAGGACTATACTGTCTGATTTATGACCTATTGTAGAATGTACAATAGTTGTCACTCATGTAATGTATGGGGGTCTGTATATAAGATGGGAGCCCTATAGGTGGGCTGTACTGTATATGTGTTTGGGGGGGCGCCGTTTTGAAGTTTGCCTCAGGCAGCAGTGTGGCTAGATTCACCCTTGGTTGTGTAACATATTTTTGTGGTCCATTTTCTCCTATTAGCTCTATTAAAATTTGAAATCTTGAGGCCAAAGTTATATTTTAGTTGAAAAATGGTCATTTGCAACTGACTCAGCCTAATGTTATACAATTCTGCGAATCTCTTGAGAGTTAAAAATGCTCAGTATACTGCAAGATTAATTTCTCAAGAGCTGTAGTTTTCAAAACGGGGTCACTCATGGGGATTTCTGCTGTTTTAGCATGTCAGGGTCTCTTTAAATGTGACATTGTGTTCTCAATCTATTCCATCCAAAATTGCGTTTCAGAATTTGATTGTTGCTCTTTCCCTTCCGAACCCTGCCATGGGCCCAAGCAGTAGGTTTCCATTACATGTGATGTATTATTGTACTCAGGACAAAGTCCACAACAAATTGCATGGTCCACTTTCTCTTGTTATCCTCAGGAAAATTAAAAATGTGCGTCTGAAGCAACATTTTTGCAGAAAAACAATTGTTTTCATTTTTGCAGCTCAACATTATAACGTTGTAAATTTCTGCGAGGCACCTGTAGGTTCAAGGTGCTCACTACACCACTAGGTAAGCTCCTTGATGGTTGTCATTTCTAAAATGGGGTCACAGCAAAATTGTATGGTTTATTTTCTCCTGTTACCCTTGTAGACATGCTAAACGTGAATGAACATTTTTGTGGGAAAAATAAAAATGATTTTTTTTTCCTTTCACATTGCCTTTATTCCTATAAAGCACATAAAGGGTTAATAAAGTTCTCAAATGTGGTTTTGAGCATTTTAACAGGTGCAGTTTTTAAAATGGTGTCAATTTGGGCATTTTCCATCAGATAAGCCCTTTAAAGTCAATTCAAACGCAATTTGGCCTCTATAAAAACGGTTTTGTAAATGTTGTTGGAAAAATTAGAAATTGCCTATATGTTTTTACAAAGACCCTAGTCCATGCCCTCATCATCTCTCACCTTGACTACTGCAACCTCCTGCTCTGTGGCCTCCCCTCTAACACTCTTGCACCCCTCCAATCTATTCTAAACTCAGCTGCCCGACTAATCCACCTGTCACCCCGCTATTCCCCGGCCTCTCCCCTCTGTCAAACCCTGCACTGGCTCCCCATCACCCAGAGACTCCAGTACAAAAGCCTAACCATGACATACAAAGCCATCCACAACCTGTCTCCTCCATACATCTGTGACCTCGTCTCCCGGTACTTTCCTGCACGCAACCTCCGATCCTCACAAGATCTTCTTCTCTACTCCCCTCTTATCTCCTCTTCCCACAATCGCATACAAGATTTCTCTCGTGCATCCCCCCTATTCTGGAACTCTCTACCACAACACATCAGACTCTCACCTACCATCGAAACCTTCAAAAAGAACCTGAAGACCCACCTCTTCCGACAAGCCTACAACCTGCAGTAACCACCGATCGACCAAACCGCTGCATGACCATCTCTACCCTCACCTACTGTATCCTCACCCATTCCTTGTAGATTGTGAGCCCTCGCGGGCAGGGTCCTCTCTCCTCCTGTACCAGTTGAGACTTGTATTGTTCAAGATTATTGTACTTGTTTTATTATGTATACCCCTCCTCACATGTAAAGTGCCATGGAATAAATGGCGCTATAATAATAATAATAATAATAATAATAATAATAATAATAAAATAACCCATATGACTTATTAAAAAAATGGTTTAAAAAATTATGCCTGCTTTATATGAACTAGGCATATGGGTAATGCATTTCAAAATAATTATGTAATAATGAACTAATTTAAGGAAATAAAGATTGAAAATTGCTAAATTTGTTTTTTTGTCAAATTTCTCATACATACACAATTTAATGCAAACAAATTTGACTTAAATTTACCGCTAGCAAAAAGTAAAAGATTTTCAGAAACACTGGCATTTGTTTAAGCGTTCTAGAGTTATTACCACATTAATTGACACTGGTCAGAATTGTAAAATACTTACAGAAAGATAACCCGATAATTCTAACACTATAGATATTATTTAACCCCTTAATCCCATACAACGTACTATCCCGTCAAGGTGACCTGGCACTTAATTCCCAGTGACGGGATAGTTCATCATAGGCGATCAGCTGCGCTCAAGAGGGAAGCGCAGCCGATCGCTGCCGGGTGTCAGCTGATTATTACAGCTGACATCCGACACTATGTGCCGGGAGCGGTCCAGGACACATTAACCCCCGGAACACTGCGATCAAATATGATCGCAGCACTTTGGTGGCATAAGGAAGCATCTCGCAGGGAGGGGGCTCCCTGCGTTCTTCACTGAGACCCTCAGAACAATGCAATGAATGACTTACATCTGTTAGCCAGCTGGATTACATGTGGGGATTCCGTAGCAACTAGATAACCTGTTATGAAAGGCAATTCAGTATAACAATGGAAATGGAGGTCAGAGCACACACAGTGATCTGACAATAACCCAAAATAACAGAACGAGCTCTGAGACGTGGAAACTCTGCAGACCGCAATCCCTAATCCTCTCCAAACACAACTAGAGGCAGCCGTGGATTGCGCCTAACTCTGCCTATGCAACTCGGCACAGCCTGAGAAACTAACTAGCCTGAAGATAGAAAAATAAGCCTACCTTGCCTCAGAGAAATACCCCAAAGGAAAAGGCAGCCCCCCACATATAATGACTGTGAGTAAGATGAAAAGACAAACGTAGGGATGAAATAGATTCAGCAAAGTGAGGCCCGATATTCTAGACAGAACGAGGATAGGAAAGATAACTTTGCGGTCTACACAAAACCCTAAAGAAAACCACGCTAAGGGGCAAAAATACCCTCCGTACGGAACTAACGGCACGGAGGTACACCCTTTGCGTCCCAGAGCTACCAGCAAAACAAATAGACAAGCTGGACAGAAAAAATAGCAACAAATAGCAAAGAAGCACTTAGCTATGCAGAGCAGCAGGCCACAGGAATGATCCAGAGAAACACAAGTCCAACACTGGAACATTGACAGGAAGCATGAATCAAAGCATTAGGTGGGGTTAAGTAGAGAAGCACCTAACGACCTCACCAGATCACCTGAGGGAGGAAACTCAGAAGCAGCAGTACCAGTTTCCTCCACAAACGGAAGCTCCCAGAGAGAATCAGCCGAAGTACCACTTGTGACCACAGGAGGGAGCTCTGCCACAGAATTCACAACAGTAACCCCCACATGTACTTATGCTGGCTAACAGATGTAAATCATTCAGCTGCGGCGATGAAAACTAAATCTCCGAGTACTTACAAATACTTGGAGGACACCTGAGCGTGCTCGGGAAATCTCGAGTGCCGAGTATACTCGCTCATCACTATTTATCATCATACTGCAGAACAAAAAGTGGAATAACACGCGATCAAAAAGACAGATATAAAGAACCATGGTACCGCTGAAATCATCTTGTCTTGCAAAAAACTAGCCACCATACAGCATCATCAGCGAAAAAATAAAAAAGTTATAGTCCTCTGAATAAAGCGATGCAAAAATAATTATCGTAAATACTCAAGAATATGCTGAGATTTTCAGCCCATTTTGGGGGGCTGAGAGTGCCTCTCTCGGCTTAAACTGTCGGCGGGTGGGTCGGCGGGGAGGGGAGTGGCGGCTGTCACATGCTCAACTGCTCTCGGCACGGTCCCTGGCAGCTTCTCACTGTCAGAGTGCCCGCAGCTCTTCCTATGTTCAGCGGTCACAAGGTACCGCTCATTAAAGTAATGAACATGGACGCATATTCATTACTTTAATGAGCGGTACATGACTGCTGAACATAGGAAGAAGATGTCGGCTCTCAGAGACCATCTGATAGTGAGCAGCTGCAAGGGACCGCGCCGGGAGCTGGTGAGTATATCGGGGAGGTGAGCATTGCACGATATTCACCTGACTCCATTCCACCGCCAGTCGCTGCTCCGTTTTCCTCATCCTCTGCCTGTGATTGTTCAGGTCAGTGGGCGCGATGACACAGTTAGAACAGTCAGATATGGAAGACAGAGCGGCATGCAGCAGAGGAATGGGGAAGGTGACTATCGCAAGTGCCAGGGGTCTGAGCGATGAGAGGTGTGATTTTTTTATTTTAATCGCAGCATATGGGGCATAATGTATGGAGTACTTATGGAGCATAATCTATGGAACATTTTATGAGGCATAATCTTTGGAGCATCTTATGGGGCATAATCTATGGAACATTTTATGAGGCATAATCTTTGGAGCATCTTATGGGGCATAATCTATGGAACATTTTATGAGGCATAATCTTTGGAGCATCTTATGGGGCATAATCTATGGAGCATTTTATGAGCATAATCTATGGAGCATTTTATGGGCCATAATCTATGGAGCATCTTATGGGGCATAATCTATGGAGCAGTTTATGGGGTCATCAACCTTTATGCAGCATTGTATGGGGCCAATTTTTCTATGGAGCATCTTATGGGGCCATTATTAACCTTTGTGCAGCATTATATGGGGCATATTTTAATATGGAGCATCTTATGGGGTCATTATTAACCTTTGTGCAGCATTATATGGGGCGTATTTTGTATGGAGCATCTTATGGGCCCATCATGAACTGTATGGAGCATTATGTGGGGCTCCTGATTCAATATGGATATTCAAAAACACTTAACCTACTGATGTTTCGATTAATTTTACTTTTATTGGTATCTATTTAGATTTTTGAAATTTACCAGTAGCTGCTGCATTTTCCACCCTAGGCTTATACTTGAGTCATTAAGTTTTCCCATTTTTTTGTGGCAAAATTAGGGGGGGTCGGCTTATACTCGAGTATATACGTATATATTTTTTTATATAAAACAGTTTTTATCGTATAAAAGCGCCAAAACATAAAAAAAGATATAAATGAAGCATCGCTGTAATCGTACTGACCCGGAGAATTAAACTGCTTTATCAATTTTATCAAACATGGAACGGTATAACCCCCCCCCCCCAAGAAATTCATGAATAGCTGGTTTTTGGTCATTCTGCCTCACAAAAATCGGAATGAAAAAAGCGATCAAAAAATGTCACGTGCCCAAAATGGTGCCAATAAAAATGTCAACTCGTCCTGCAAAAAACAAGACCTCACATGACTCTGTGGACCAAAATATGGAAAAATTATACCTCTCAAAATGTGGAGATGCAAAAACTATTTTTTGCAACAAAAAGCATCTTTTAGTGTGTGACAGCTGCCAATCATAAAAATCCGCAAAAAAAAACGCTATAATAGTTAATCAAACCCCCTTCACCACCCCCTTAGTTAGGGAAAAATAATAAAATAAAAAAATGTATTTATTTCCATTTTCCCATTAGGGTTAGGGTTGGGGCTAAAGTTAGGGTTAGGGTTGGGGCTAAAGTTTGAGTTAGGGTTGGGGCTAAAGTTAGGGTTAGGGCTGCAGTTAGGGTAGGGGGCTACAGTTAGGGTTGGGGCTACAGTTAGGGTTGGGGCTACAGTTAGGGTTAGGGTTGGGGCTACAGTTAGGATTAGGGTTGGGGCTAAAGTTAGGCTTAGGGCCAAAGTTAGGGTAAGGGTTTGGATTACATTTACGGTTGGGATTAGGGTTGGGATTAGGGTTAGGGGTGTGTTAGGGTCAACCCCTTCATGACCTTGGGATTTTTCGTTTTTCCATGTTCGTTTTTCACTCCCCTCCTTCCCAGAGCAATAACTTTTCTATTTTTCCATCAATTTGGCCATGTGAGGGCTTATTTTTTGCGGGATGAGTTGTACTTTTGAACAACATCATTGGTTTTAGCATGTCGTGTACTAGAAAACGGGAAAAAAAATTCCAAGTGCAGTGAAATTGCAAAAAAAAGTGCAATCCCACACTTGTTTTTTGTTTGGCTTTTTTGCTAGGCTCACTAAATGCTAAAACTGACCTGCCATTATGATTCTCCAGGTCAGTACGAGTTCATAGACACCTAACATGACTAGGTTATTTTTTACCTAAGTGGTGAAAAGAAATTCCAAACTTTGCTAAAAAAAAAAAAAATTGTGCCATTTTCCGATACTCGTAGCGTCTCCATTTTTCATGATCTGGGGTCGGTTGAGGGCTTATTTTTTGCGCACCGAGATAACGTTTTTAATGATAGCATTTTGGTGCAGGTACAATCTTTTGATCGCCCGCTATTGCATTTTAATGCAATGTCGTGGCGACCAAAAAAAAGTAATTCTGGCATTTTGAATTTTTTTCTCGCTACGCCTTTTAGCGATCAGGTTAATGCTTTTTTTAATTGATAGATCGGGTGATTCTGAACGTGGTGATACCAAATATGTGTGGATTTTATTTTTTTTTTATTGATTTATTTTGATTGGGGCGAAAGGGGGTGATTTAAACTTTTAAATTTTATTTTATTTTTTTTCACATTTTTTTTAACTTTTTTTTTTTACTTTTGTCATGCTTCAATAGCCTCCATGGGAGGCTACAAGCAGCCACAGCTGCTACATAGCAGCGATCTGCTGTTCGCTGCTATCTAGCAGAAAATCAGGTGTGCTGTGAGCTCCGACCACAGGGTGGTGCTCACAGCTAACAGCGATCAGTAACCATAGAGGTCTCAAGGACCAGGGATTCAAGCTTCAGGAGGCTAATTTGCATATTCCAGGTGCCTTCTGGGAGAAGCGAAGTCTCCCTAAGCTAGAAGATCGTTGGGTACAGCCGGGACCAGCTGCTTCGAAAGCATCACCAAACCAGGGATTCAAGCTTCAGGAGGCTAATTTGCATATTCCAGGTGCCTTCTGGGAGAAGCGAAGTCTCCCTAAGCTAGAAGGTCGTTGGGTACAGCCGGGACCAGCTGCTTCGAAAGCATCACCAAACCAGGGATTCAAGCTTCAGGAGGCTAATTTGCATATTCCAGGTGCCTTCTGGGAGAAGCGAAGTCTCCCTAAGCTAGAAGATCGTTGGGTACAGCCGGGACCAGCTGCTTCGAAAGCATCACCAAACCAGGGATTCAAGCTTCAGGAGGCTAATTTGCATATTCCAGGTGCCTTCTGGGAGAAGCGAAGTCTCCCTAAGCTAGAAGATCGTTGGGTACAGCCGGGACCAGCTGCTTCGAAAGCATCACTAAACCAGGGATTCAAGCTTCAGGAGGCTAATTTGCATATTCCAGGTGCCTTCTGGGAGAAGCAAAGTCTCCCTAAGCTAGAAGATCGTTGGGTACAGCCGGGACCAGCTGCTTCGAAAGCATCACCAAACCAGGGATTCAAGCTTCAGGAGGCTAATTTGCATATTCCAGGTGCCTTCTGGGAGAAGCGAAGTCTCCCTAAGCTAGAAGATCGTTGGGTACAGCCGGGACCAGCTGCTTCGAAAGCATCACCAAACCAGGGATTCAAGCTTCAGGAGGCTAATTTGCATATTCCAGGTGCCTTCTGGGAGAAGCGAAGTCTCCCTAAGCTAGAAGATCGTTGGGTACAGCCGGGACCAGCTGCTTCGAAAGCATCACCAAACCAGAGATTCAAGCTTCAGGAGGCTAATTTGCATATTCCAGGTGCCTTCTGGGAGAAGCGAAGTCTCCCTAAGCTAGAAGATCGTTGGGTACAGCCGGGACCAGCTGCTTCGAAAGCATCACCAAACCAGGGATTCAAGCTTCAGGAGGCTAATTTGCATATTCCAGGTGCCTTCTGGGAGAAGCGAAGTCTCCCTAAGCTAGAAGATCGTTGGGTACAGCCGGGACCAGCTGCTTCGAAAGCATCACCAAACCAGGGATTCAAGCTTCAGGAGGCTAATTTGCATATTCCAGGTGCCTTCTGGGAGAAGCGAAGTCTCCCTAAGCTAGAAGATCGTTGGGTACAGCCGGGACCAGCTGCTTCGAAAGCATCACCAAACCAGGGATACAAGCTTCAGGAGGCTAATTTGCATATTCCAGGTGCCTTCTGGGAGAAGCGAAGTCTCCCTAAGCTAGAAGATCGTTGGGTACAGCCGGGACCAGCTGCTTCGAAAGCATCACCAAACCAGGGATTCAAGCTTCAGGAGGCTAATTTGCATATTCCAGGTGCCTTCTGGGAGAAGCGAAGTCTCCCTAAGCTAGAAGATCGTTGGGTACAGCCGGGACCAGCTGCTTCGAAAGCATCACCAAACCAGGGATTCAAGCTTCAGGAGGCTAATTTGCATATTCCAGGTGCCTTCTGGGAGAAGCGAAGTCTCCCTAAGCTAGAAGATCGTTGGGTACAGCCGGGACCAGCTGCTTCGAAAGCACCACCAAATTTTTGCCTGTAGGACATTATTGCAAGAGAGCTTGGCTGAGTAGATTACACAAGAAGGAAAACACACAGCAAGTCAGCAGGATCTAGGAGCAACATGGCAGATGTGACAACCTACATGGTGAGCTGCAGCATGTGCTACATGTTCACAGATCGACCAGAAGAAGAATCCAATTTCACCTGTCAGAAGTGTAGACTAGTGGCCCTTTTAGAAGAAAAGGTGCGGGGTCTGGAAGAAAGAATAGCAACTTTGAAACTCATCAAAGAGAATGAAGACTTTCTAGACAGAACAGAAGCATCTCTACTGGTCACAGAAGGTGCAAAAAGTGTCAGAGAACCTCCAAAAGCAGATGAGTGGAAGCATGTGACCAAAAGAAGCAAGAAGACCATGGAGAAATCACCAACCACACAACTGAAGAACCGATATCAAATCTTTGTAGAGGATGAAGATGGCACACCTAAGAATGAAGCAATACCAGCAAGCAAAAAAGAAAAGGGCACACAGCAACAAGTGACAGCAAAAAGTACAGCCAAGAAGCAACGAAGAGTGGTGGTGGTGGGAGACTCACTACTGAGAGGCACAGAAGCAGCCATCTGCAGACCGGACATAACTGCAAGAGAAGTATGCTGCCTTCCAGGTGCGATGATCAAGGATGTGACCGATAGGATACCAAAGCTCTTCAGCTCCAAGGACGTCCACCCATTTCTTCTGATACATGTTGGCACCAATGACACGGCAAGGAAGGACCTACCGACAATCTGCAAGGACTTTGAAGAGTTGGGGAAGAAAGTAAAGGAACTGGATGCACAGGTAGTTTTTTCTTCTATCCTTCCAGTAGACGGGCATGGCACCAGGAGATGGAACAGGATCCTTGATGCAAACAACTGGCTAAGACGATGGTGCAGACAACAAGGATTCGGATTCCTGGACCACGGTGTGAATTACTGGTATGATGGACTCCTCGCCAGAGACGGACTACACCTCAACAAACCTGGGAAACACATATTCGCCAGAAGACTCGCTACACTCATCAGGAGGGCGTTAAACTAGAAGAAGAGGGGACGGGAAGAAAAACATTAGACTCAAACAAAGACGACCCAGGAAAACATACTCAGAAGGGAGGTAAGAACATTTCTAAAACAATCCACAGTGAGGAGATTGGAACAAAACAAAATCCTCTAAACTGCATGCTCGCAAACGCCAGAAGCCTGACAAACAAGATGGAAGAACTAGAAGCAGAAATATCTACAGGTAACTTTGACATAGTGGGAATAACCGAGACATGGTTAGATGAAAGCTATGACTGGGCAGTTAACTTACAGGGTTACAGTCTGTTTAGAAAGGATCGTAAAAATCGGAGAGAAGGAGGGGTTTGTCTCTATGTAAAGTCTTGTCTAAAGTCCACTTTAAGGGAGGATATTAGCGAAGGGAATGAGGATGTCGAGTCCATATGGGTTGAAATTCATGGAGGGAAAAATGGTAACAAAATTCTCATTGGGGTCTGTTACAAACCCCCCAAATATAACAGAAAGCATGGAAAGTCTACTTCTAAAGCAGATAGATGAAGCTGCAACCCATAATGAGGTCCTGGTTATGGGGGACTTTAACTACCCGGATATTAACTGGGAAACAGAAACCTGTGAAACCCATAAAGGCAACAGGTTTCTGCTAATAACCAAGAAAAATTATCTTTCACAATTGGTGCAGAATCCAACCAGAGGAGCAGCACTTTTAGACCTAATACTATCTAATAGACCTGACAGAATAACAAATCTGCAGGTGGTTGGGCATTTAGGAAATAGCGACCACAATATTGTGCAGTTTCACCTGTCTTTCACTAGGGGGACTTGTCAGGGAGTCACAAAAACATTGAACTTTAGGAAGGCAAAGTTTGACCAGCTTAGAGATGCCCTTAATCTGGTAGACTGGGACAATATCCTCAGAAATGAGAATACAGATAATAAATGGGAAATGTTTAAGAACATCCTAAATAGGCAGTGTAAGCGGTTTATACCTTGTGGGAATAAAAGGACTAGAAATAGGAAAAACCCAATGTGGCTAAACAAAGAAGTAAGACAGGCAATTAACAGTAAAAAGAAAGCATTTGCACTACTAAAGCAGGATGGCACCATTGAAGCTCTAAAAAACTATAGGGAGAAAAATACTTTATCTAAAAAACTAATTAAAGCTGCCAAAAAGGAAACAGAGAAGCACATTGCTAAGGAGAGTAAAACTAATCCCAAACTGTTCTTCAACTATATCAATAGTAAAAGAATAAAAACTGAAAATGTAGGCCCCTTAAAAAATAGTGAGGAAAGAATGGTTGTAGATGACGAGGAAAAAGCTAACATATTAAACACCTTCTTCTCCACGGTATTCACGGTGGAAAATGAAATGCTAGGTGAAATCCCAAGAAACAATGAAAACCCTATATTAAGGGTCACCAATCTAACCCAAGAAGAGGTGCGAAACCGGCTAAATAAGATTAAAATAGATAAATCTCCGGGTCCGGATGGCATACACCCACGAGTACTAAGAGAACTAAGTAATGTAATAGATAAACCATTATTTCTTATTTTTAGGGACTCTATAGCGACAGGGTCTGCTCCGCAGGACTGGTGCATAGCAAATGTGGTGCCAATATTCAAAAAGGGCTCTAAAAGTGAACCTGGAAATTATAGGCCAGTAAGTCTAACCTCTATTGTTGGTAAAATATTTGAAGGGTTTCTGAGGGATGTTATTCTGGATTATCTCAATGAGAATAACTGTTTAACTCCATATCAGCATGGGTTTATGAGAAATCGCTCCTGTCAAACCAATCTAATCAGTTTTTATGAAGAGGTAAGCTATAGGCTGGACCACGGTGAGTCATTGGACGTGGTATATCTCGATTTTTCCAAAGTGTTTGATACCATGCCGCACAAGAGGTTGGTACACAAAATGAGAATGCTTGGCCTGGGGGAAAATGTGTGTAAATGGGTTAGTAACTGGCTTAGTGATAGAAAGCAGAGGGTGGTTATAAATGGTATAGTCTCTAACTGGGTCGCTGTGAACAGTGGGGTACCGCAGGGGTCAGTATTGGGACCTGTTCTCTTCAACATATTCATTAATGATCTGGTAGAAGGTTTACACAGTAAAATATCGATATTTGCAGATGATACAAAACTATGTAAAGCAGTTAATACAAGAGAAGATAGTATTCTGCTACAGATGGATCTGGATAAGTTGGAAACTTGGGCTGAAAGGTGGCAGATGAGGTTTAACAATGATAAATGGAAGGTTATACACATGGGAAGAGGGAATCAATATCACCATTACTGTTATGGCTGGCAATCAGGCAACACAGCGTGCAGTAATCAGCGCACATACAGAGATCTGGCAATAACCAAAAACAATAGGACAAGCTCTGAGACGTGGAATCTCTGTAGACTGCAGTACCTGATCTATCCTCACACAACTATAAGCAGCAGTGGATTGCGCCTAACAACTACCTATGCAACTCGGCACTGCCTGAGGAGCTGACTAGCCTGAAGATAGAAATACAAGCCTGACTTACCTCAGAGAAATACCCCAAAGGAATAGGCAGCCCCCCACATATAATGACTGTTAGCAAGATGAAAAGACAAACGTAGGAATGAAATAGATTCAGCAAAGTGAGGCCCGATATTCTAGACAGAGCGAGGATAGCAAAGAGAACTATGCAGTCTACAAAAAACCCTAAAACGAAAACCACGCAAAGGGGCAAAAAGACCCACCGTGCCGAACTAACAGCACGGCGGTGCACCCCTTTGCTTCTCAGAGCTTCCAGCAAAAGTTAATAGCAAGCTGGACAGAAAAAACAGAAAACAAACTAGAAGCACTTATCTAGCAGAGCAGCAGGCCCAAGGAAAGATGCAGTAGCTCAGATCCAACACTGGAACATTGACAAGGAGCAAGGAAGACAGACTCAGGTGGAGCTAAATAGCAAGGCAGCCAACGAGCTCACCAAAACACCTGAGGGAGGAAGCCCAGAGACTGCAATACCACTTGTGACCACAGAAGTGAACTCAGCCACAGAATTCACAACAGTACCCCCCCCTTGAGGAGGGGTCACCGAACCCTCACCAGAACCCCCAGGCCGACCAGGATGAGCCACATGAAAGGCACGAACAAGATCTGGGGCATGGACATCAGAGGCAAAAACCCAGGAATTATCTTCCTGAGCATAACCCTTCCATTTGACCAGATACTGGAGTTTCCGTCTAGAGACACGAGAATCCAAAATCTTCTCCACAATATACTCCAATTCCCCCTCCACCAAAACAGGGGCAGGAGGCTCCACAGATGGAACCATAGGTGCCACGTATCTCCTCAACAACGACCTATGGAATACATTATGTATGGAAAAGGAGTCTGGGAGGGTCAGACGAAAAGACACCGGATTGAGAATCTCAGAAATCCTATACGGACCAATAAAACGAGGTTTAAATTTAGGAGAGGAAACCTTCATAGGAATATGACGAGAAGATAACCAAACCAGATCCCCAACACGAAGTCGGGGTCCCACACGGCGTCTGCGATTAGCGAAAAGCTGAGCCTTCTCCTGGGACAAGGTCAAATTGTCCACTACCTGAGTCCAGATCTGCTGCAACCTGTCCACCACAGAATCCACACCAGGACAGTCCGAAGACTCAACCTGTCCTGAAGAGAAACGAGGATGGAACCCAGAATTGCAGAAAAATGGAGAGACCAAGGTAGCCGAGCTGGCCCGATTTTTAAGGGCGAACTCAGCCAAAGGCAAAAATGACACCCAATCATCCTGGTCAGCGGAAACAAAACATCTCAGATATGTTTCCAAGGTCTGATTGGTTCGTTCGGTCTGGCCATTAGTCTGAGGATGGAAGGCCGAGGAGAAAGATAGGTCAATGCCCATCCTACCACAAAAGGCTCGCCAGAACCTCGAGACAAACTGGGAACCTCTGTCAGAAACAATATTCTCAGGAATGCCATGTAAACGAACCACATGCTGGAAGAACAAAGGCACCAAATCAGAGGAGGAAGGCAATTTAACCAAGGGCACCAGATGGACCATTTTAGAAAAGCGATCACAGACCACCCAAATGACCGACATGTTTTGAGAAACGGGAAGGTCAGAAATGAAATCCATCGAAATATGTGTCCAAGGCCTCTTCGGGACCGGCAAGGGCAAAAGCAACCCACTGGCACGTGAACAGCAGGGCTTAGCCCTAGCACAAATTCCACAGGACTGCACAAAAGCACGCACATCCCGTGACAGAGACGGCCACCAGAAGGATCTAGCAACCAACTCCCTGGTACCAAAGATTCCTGGATGACCGGCCAGCACCGAACAATGAAGTTCAGAGATAACTTTACTAGTCCACCTATCAGGGACGAACAGTTTCTTGGCCGGACAACGATCAGGTTTATTAGCCTGAAATTTCTGCAACACTCTCCGCAAATCAGGGGAGATGGCAGACACAATGACTCCTTCCTTGAGGATACTCGCCGGCTCAGATAACCCCGGAGAGTCGGGCACAAAACTCCTAGACAGAGCATCCGCCTTCACATTTTTAGAGCCCGGAAGGTATGAAATCACAAAATCAAAACGAGCAAAAAATAACGACCAACGGGCCTGTCTAGGATTCAAGCGCTTGGCAGACTCAAGATAAGTAAGGTTCTTATGATCAGTCAAAACCACCACGCGATGCTTAGCACCCTCAAGCCAATGACGCCACTCCTCGAATGCCCACTTCATGGCCAGCAACTCTCGGTTGCCCACATCATAATTACGCTCAGCAGCAGAAAATTTCCTGGAAAAGAAAGCACATGGTTTGAACACTGAGCAACCAGAACCTCTCTGTGACAAAACCGCCCCTGCACCAATCTCAGAAGCATCAACCTCGACCTGGAACGGAAGAGAAACATCAGGTTGACACAACACAGGGGCACAGCAAAAACGACGCTTCAACTCCTGAAAAGCTTCCACGGCAGCAGAAGACCAATTAACCAAATCAGCACCCTTCTTGGTCAAATCGGTCAATGGTCTGGCAATGCTAGAAAAATTACAGATGAAGCGACGATAAAAATTAGCAAAGCCCAGGAATTTCTGCAGACTTTTTAGAGATGTCGGCTGAGTCCAATCCTGGATGGCCTGAACCTTAACCGGATCCATCTCGATAGTAGAAGGGGAAAAGATGAACCCCAAAAATGAAACTTTCTGCACACCGAAGAGACACTTTGATCCCTTCACGAACAAGGAATTAGCACGCAGTACCTGGAAAACCATTCTGACTTGCTTCACATGAGACTCCCAATCATCTGAGAAGATCAAAATGTCATCCAAGTAAACAATCAAGAATTTATCCAGATACTCACGGAAAATGTCATGCATAAAAGACTGAAAAACAGATGGAGCATTGGCAAGTCCGAACGGCATCACCAGATACTCAAAATGACCCTCGGGCGTATTAAATGCCGTTTTCCATTCATCTCCCTGCCTGATTCTCACCAGATTATACGCACCACGAAGATCAATCTTAGTAAACCAACTAGCCCCCTTAATCCGAGCAAACAAGTCAGAAATCAATGGCAAGGGATACTGAAACTTAACAGTGATCTTATTAAGAAGGCGGTAATCAATACACGGTCTTAGCGAACCATCCTTCTTGGCTACAAAAAAGAACCCTGCTCCCAATGGTGACGACGATGGGCGAATATGTCCCTTCTCCAGGGACTCCTTCACATAACTGCGCATAGCGGTGTGTTCAGGTACGGACAAATTAAATAAACGACCCTTAGGGAATTTACTACCAGGAATCAAATCGATAGCACAATCACAATTCCTATGCGGAGGTAGGGCATCAGACTTGGACTCTTCAAATACATCCTGAAAGTCCGACAAGAACTCTGGGATGTCAGAAGGAATGGATGACGAAATAGACAAAAATGGAACATCACCATGTACTCCCTGACAACCCCAGCTGGTTACCGACATAGAGTTCCAATCCAATACTGGATTATGGGTTTGTAGCCATGGCAACCCCAACACGACCACATCATGCAAATTATGCAGTACCAGAAAGCGAATAACTTCCTGATGTGCAGGAGTCATGCACATGGTCAGCTGGGCCCAGTACTGAGGCTTATTCTTGGCCAAAGGTGTAGCATCAATTCCTCTCAACGGAATAGGACACCGCAAAGGCTCCAAGAAAAATCCACAACGTTTAGCATAATCCAAATCCATCAGATTCAGGGCAGCGCCTGAATCCACAAACGCCATGACAGAATACGAAGACAAAGAGCACATTAAGGTAATGGACAAAAGGAATTTGGACTGTACAGTACCAATAACGGCAGAGCTATCGAACCGCCTAGTGCGTTTAGGACAATTAGAAATAGCATGAGTAGAATCACCACAATAGAAACACAGTCTGTTCAGACGTCTGTGTTCTTGCCGTTCTACTTTAGTCATAGTCCTGTCGCACTGCATAGGCCCAGGTTTACTCTCAGACAATACCGCCAGATGGTGCACAGATTTACGCTCGCGCAAGCGACGACCGATCTGAATGGCCAAGGACATAGACTCATTCAAACCAGCAGGCATAGGAAATCCCACCATTACATCCTTAAGAGCTTCAGAGAGACCCTTTCTGAACAAAGCTGCCAGCGCAGATTCATTCCACTGAGTGAGTACTGACCACTTTCTAAATTTCTGACAATATACTTCTACATCATCCTGACCCTGGCATAAAGCCAGCAGATTTTTCTCAGCCTGATCCACTGAATTAGGCTCATCGTAAAGCAATCCCAGCGCCTGGAAAAATGCATCAACATTACTCAATGCAGAATCTCCTGGTGCAAGAGAAAACGCCCAGTCCTGTGGGTCGCCGCGCAAAAAAGAAATAATAATCAAAACCTGTTGAATAGGATTACCAGAAGAATGAGGTTTCAAGGCCAAAAATAGCTTACAATTATTTCTGAAGCTCAGGAATTTAGTTCTGTCACCAAAAAACAAATCAGGAATCGGAATTCTTGGTTCTAGCATCGATTTCTGATCAATAGTATCTTGAATCTTTTGTACATTTACAACGAGATTATCCATTGAGGAGCACAGAGCCTGAATATCCATGTCCACAGCTGTGTCCTGAAGCACTCTAATGTCTAGGGGAAAAAAAAGACTGAAGACAGAGCTAAGAAAAAAAAATGATGTCAGGATTTCTTTTTTCCCTCTATTGGGAATCATTGGTGTGGCTCCTTGTACTGTTATGGCTGGCAATCAGGCAACACAGCGTGCAGTAATCAGCGCACATACAGAGATCTGGCAATAACCAAAAACAATAGGACAAGCTCTGAGACGTGGAATCTCTGTAGACTGCAGTACCTGATCTATCCTCACACAACTATAAGCAGCAGTGGATTGCGCCTAACAGCTACCTATGCAACTCGGCACTGCCTGAGGAGCTGACTAGCCTGAAGATAGAAATACAAGCCTGACTTACCTCAGAGAAATACCCCAAAGGAATAGGCAGCCCCCCACATATAATGACTGTTAGCAAGATGAAAAGACAAACGTAGGAATGAAATAGATTCAGCAAAGTGAGGCCCGATATTCTAGACAGAGCGAGGATAGCAAAGAGAACTATGCAGTCTACAAAAAACCCTAAAACGAAAACCACGCAAAGGGGCAAAAAGACCCACCGTGCCGAACTAACAGCACGGCGGTGCACCCCTTTGCTTCTCAGAGCTTCCAGCAAAAGTTAATAGCAAGCTGGACAGAAAAAACAGAAAACAAACTAGAAGCACTTATCTAGCAGAGCAGCAGGCCCAAGGAAAGATGCAGTAGCTCAGATCCAACACTGGAACATTGACAAGGAGCAAGGAAGACAGACTCAGGTGGAGCTAAATAGCAAGGCAGCCAACGAGCTCACCAAAACACCTGAGGGAGGAAGCCCAGAGACTGCAATACCACTTGTGACCACAGAAGTGAACTCAGCCACAGAATTCACAACACATTACACACTGAACGGGAAACCACTGGGTAAATCTGACAGGGAGAAGGACTTGGGGATCCTAGTTAATGATAAACTTACCTGGAGCAGCCAGTGCCAGGCAGCAGCTGCCAAGGCAAACAGGATCATGGGGTGCATTAAAAGAGGTCTGGATACACATGATGAGAGCATTATACTGCCTCTGTACAAATCCCTAGTTAGACCGCACATGGAGTACTGTGTCCAGTTTTGGGCACCGGTGCTCAGGAAGGATATAATGGAACTAGAGAGAGTACAAAGGAGGGCAACAAAATTAATAAAGGGGATGGGAGAACTACAATACCCAGATAGATTAGCGAAATTAGGATTATTTAGTCTAGAAAAAAGACGACTGAGGGGCGATCTAATAACCATGTATAAGTATATAAGGGGACAATACAAATATCTCGCTGAGGATCTGTTTATACCAAGGAAGGTGACGGGCACAAGGGGGCATTCTTTGCGTCTGGAGGAGAGAAGGTTTTTCCACCAACATAGAAGAGGATTCTTTACTGTTAGGGCAGTGAGAATCTGGAATTGCTTGCCTGAGGAGGTGCTGATGGCGAACTCAGTCGAGGGGTTCAAGAGAGGCCTGGATGTCTTCCTGGAGCAGAACAATATTGTATCATACAATTATTAGGTTCTGTAGAAGGACGTAGATCTGGGTATTTATTTATTATGATGGAATATAGGCTGAACTGGATGGACAAATGTCTTTTTTCGGCCTTACTAACTATGTTACTATGTTACTATGTTACAAGGTACAAGCATCGCCGACCTCCGATTATGTGACGGGGTCGGCGATGCCGTCATTTCCGGCCGCCCGGCCGGATGCGGTAGTTAAATGCCGCTTTCTGCATTTGACAGCAGCATTTATCTAGTTAATAGGCGCAGGCAGATCGCGATTCTGCCCGCGCCTATTACAAGCACATGTCAGCTGTTCAAAACAGCTGACATGTCCCGGCTTTGATGCGGGCTCACCGCCGGAGCCCGCATCAAAGCGGGGCTTCTGACCTCGGACGTACTATCCCGTTCCGAGGTCAGAAAGGGGTTAAGGGTGTAGTTAGGGTTATGGTTGGGATTAGGGTTAGGGGTGTGTGTTGGAGTTAGGGGTGTGGTTAGGGTTAGGATTAGGGTTAGGGGTGTATTGGGGTTAGTAGTGTGGTTGGGATTAGGGTTAGGGGCATGTTCAGGTTAGAGGTGTGGTTAGGGTTATGATTAGGGTTGGAATTAAGGTTAGGGGTGTGTTGGGGTTAGGGGTGTGGTTAGGGTTGGGATTAGGGTTAGGGGTGTGTTGGGGTTAGGGCTGGAGCTAAAATTAGGGGGTTTCCACTGTTTAGGCACATCAGGGGCTCTCCAAACGCAACAAGGTGTCCGATCACAATTCCAACCAATTCTGCGTTGAAAAAGTAAAATAGTGCTACTTCCCTTCCGAGCTCTCCCGTGCGACAAAAAAGGGGTTTACCCCAACATATATAGTATTAGCACACTCGCGACAAATTGCACAACAACTTTTAGGGTCCAATTTCTCTGATTACCCTTGGGAAAATAAAAATTTGAGGGGGGTAAAAAATAATTTTTGTGGAAAAAAATAATTTTTATTTTCATGGCTCTGCGTTATAAACTGTAGTGGAAAAACTTGGGGCTTCAAAGTTCTCACATCACATCTAGATCTGTTCCTTAGGGGGTCTACTTTCCAAAATGGTGTCACTTGTTGGGGGTTTCAATGTTTAGGCACATCAGGGGCTCTCGAGACATGGCGTCCCATCTCAAATCCAGTCTATTTTGAAAAGTCAAACGGCGCTCCTTCCTTTCCGATCTCTGCTATGTGCCCAAACAGTGGTTTACCCCCACAATTTGGGTATCAGCATTCTTAGAACAAATTGAGCAACAAATTTTGGGGTCCAATTTCTTCTGTTTCCTTTGGTTACAATAAAAAAATCGGGGCAAAAAGATCATTTTTCTGAAAACATATTTTGCATGTTTACAGCTCTACATTAGAAACCTCTGTGAAGCACTTGGTGGGTCAAAGTGCTCACCACACAGCTATATAAGTTCCTTAGGGGGTCTACTTTCCAAAATGGTGTCACTTGTGGGGGGTTTCAATGTTTAGGCACATCAAGAGCTCTCCAAACGCGAAAGGGTGTTCTATCTCAATTCCAGGCAATGTTGCATTGAAAAGTCAAATATGGCTCCTTCCCTTCCGAGCTCTGCCAAGCGCCCAAACAGTGGTTTACCCCCAAATATGGGGTATTAGCCTACTCAGAACAAATTGTACAACTTTTGGGGTCCATTTTCTCCTGTTACTCTTGGTAAAATAAAACAAATTGGAGCTGAAGTAATTTTTTTGTGAAAAAAAGTTAAATGTTCATTTTTTTTTATACATTCCAAAAATTCCTGTGAAATACCTGAAGGGTTAATAAACTTCTTGAATGTGGTTTTGAGCACCTTGAGGGGTGTAGTTTTTAGAATGGTGTCACACTTGAGTATTTTCTATCATATAGACCCCTCAAAATGACTTCAAATGAGATGTGGTCCCTAAAAAAAATGGTGTTGTAGAAATGAGAAATTGCTGGTCAACTTTTCACCCTTATAACTCCCTAACAAAAAAAATTTTGGTTCCAAAATTGTGCTGATGTAAAGTAGACATGTGGGAAATGTTACTTATTAAGTATTTTGTGTGACATATGTCTGTGATTTAAGGGCATAAAAATTAAAAGTTGAAAAATTGCGAAATTTTCAAAATTTTCACCAAATTTCTGCTTTTTTCACAGATTAACGGAGGTAATACCAAATAAATTTTACCATTGTCATGAAGCACAATATGTCACAAGAAAATCTTCTCAGAATCATCAGGATCCATTGAAGCGTTCCAGAGTTATAACCTCATAGAATGACAGTGGTCAGAATTGTAAAAATTGGCCCTGTCATTAAAGTGCAAACCACCCTTGGGGGTTAAGGGGTTCAAAATAATTTTTAAAAATTACATAAATCATTGTGAAAGCTCATAGTAATCTCCACTTATGTAACTATTTCTCACTTTGCAAATTTGCTTGAGAAAATACTTATATCTCTAGTATAAAAGACAAAATCCAGTTTAATCTGAAGATTATTTATTGTCTTTTGATGTCTAACCCCAAATCTCAATATATTATTTCATAGAGTTTATGACAATAACCAGAAGGTTTAGAGGTGTAGACATTAAGATCCCTAAAACAGGCTTATTATATCTACATGGAATAGTGCTAAAAGGGTGAAACATGTGCACCTAGGGTGACACCCAATGGTAGAGACCATAAACGGTAGGGTTCTTTTGGGAATTGTGACAGGCACAACTACTAAATTAATATGGGAATACCAGCTGCTGCTGCTCCATGTGTTGAAGAGTTTTCTCAGCAAATTGGCGCGGAGAGATTGATACCATGTATAGAAGCTGCATTCTGGATGTAATTAAATCTCCACACTTAGGGTACCATCACATTAAGCGACGCTGCAGCGATATAGACAATGATGCCGATCGCTGCAGCGTCGCTGTGTGGTCGCTGGAGAGCTGTCACACAGACAGCTCTCCAGTGACCAACGATGCCGAGGTCCTCGGGTAACCAGGGTAAACATCGGGTTACTAAGCGCAGGGCCACGCTTAGTAACCTGATATTTACCCTGGTTACCTAAAAAAAAAAAACACTACATACTTACATTCCGGTGTCTGTCGCGTCCCTCGCAGTCAGCTTCCCGCACTGACTGTGAGCGCCGGCTGTAAAGCACAGCGGTTACGTCACCGCTGTGCTCTGTGTTGTGAATTCTGTTGTCAAGCTCCCTCCTGTGGTCATGAATGGTACTTCGGCTGGTTCTGTCCATGGGCTTCCTCTGGTGGTTGTGAGTGGAGCTGCTGCTTCTGAGTTTCCTTCCACAGGTGACGAGGTTAATTCGTTAGCTGGCTGCTCTATTTAACTCCACTTAGATCATTGCTCCATGCCACCTGTCAATGTTCCAGTATTGGTCTTGTTCTCTCCTGGATCATTCTTGTGACCTGTCTTCCCAGCAGAAGCTAAGTTCCTGTTTGCTTTTCTCTGGTTTTCTATTTTTCTGTCCAGCTTGCTGTTTTGATTTTGTCTTGCTTGCTGGAAGCTCTGGGACGCAGAGGGAGCGCCTCCGCACCGTGAGTCGGTGCGGAGGGTCTTTTTGCGCCCTCTGCGTGGTCTTTTTGTAGTTTTTTGTGCTGACCGCAAAGTTACCTTTCCCATCCTCTGTCTGTTCAGTAAGTCGGGCCTCACTTTGCTAAATCTATTTCATCTCTGTGTTTGTAATTTTCATCTTTACTCACAGTCATTATATGTGGGGGGCTGCCTTTTCCTTTGGGGAATTTCTCTGAGGCAAGGTAGGCTTTATTTCTCTATCTCTAGGACTAGCTAGTTCCTTAGGCTGTGTCGAGTTGCATAGGGAGCGTTAGGAGCAATCCACGGCTATTTCTAGTGTGTGTGATAGGATTAGGGATTGCGGTCAGCAGAGTTCCCACGTCTCAGAGCTCGTCCTATATTATTAGTAACTATCAGGTCATTCCGTGTGCTCTTAACCACTAGGTCCATTATTGTCCTAACCACCAGGTCATAACAGCTCTGCTTTACGGCCGGCCCTCACAGTCAGTGCGAGAAGCTGACGGCGAGGGACGCGACAGACACCGGAATGTAAGTATGTAGTGTTTTTTTTTTTAGGTAACCAGGGTAAATATCGGGTTACTAAGCGCGGCCCTGCACTTAGTAACCCGATGTTTACCCTGGTTACCAGTGAAGACATCGCTGAATCAGCGTCACACACGCCGATTCAGAGATGTCAGCGGGTGATCCAGCGACGAAATAAAATTCTGGTCTTCTAGCTCCGACCAGCGATGTCACAGCAGGATCCTGATCGCTGCTGCGTGTCAAACACAACGATATCGCTATCCAGGATGCTGCAACGTCACGGATCGCTATCGTTATCGTTGTAAAGTTGTTCAGTGTGAAGGTACCTTTAGTGTGGGTAAAGAGGATGAATCCAATTGTCAACACATTTCGCAACTCAACTGATTTTTTTCTCAAGATGCAACACAATGAAACAAAAAAGAAGAGGAAGGGGTTTAAAAATGTTTAAAAAAGGCAACAGGGGTAAAGAAATGCAAGTTACGTTTGCCCAGAAAAGAAAACAATGACAATCTGGAGCAGCAACAAATCAGGTTAGAAAAGTCTCTAGTTTGCAATTTACCAGGTTACATGCTTAAGAATGGCTTTCCTAATGTCTTTGTTTCTGAGACTGTATATAATGGGGTTGATAAAAGGAGTAAACATGGTATATAGTAGTGATAGGATCTTACTCAGGGTGAGTGTTCGGCCTTTTGTTGGGAAAACATAAACACCAAACATGGTCCAGTAAAATGTGGAGACCACAATGAGGTGGGAGCTACAGGTGGAGAAGGCTTTCTGTCTATTAACACTAGATTTAATCTTTAAGACCGCTGACACAATATAAGTATAAGACAATACAATGATTATGGTTGGAATAATAACAATTGGAATGACCATAACAGCAATTTCCAAGTGAATAATGAAGGTGTCAGAACAGGAAATTTCTAGTAGGGGAACAATATCACAGAATAAATGGTCAATGATATTTGGACCACAAAAGTTTAGCTTTGCCATTTTAACAATGTAAATCAAAACAATAGAAAATCCAAACATCCAACACATAATTGATAATTTGACACAATGTGCTGTAGTCATGATGGTGGAGTAACGGAGAGGATCACAGATGGCCACATATCGGTCATAGGACATCACAGCGAGAAGAAAACATTCAAACACTTCTGGGGCACATAAAAAATACAACTGAGCGATGCAATCAACAAAATCTATGGATCCCCCATTATTGAGCAGAATTTGGAGCAAATTGGGGACAATATTGGTAATCACCAGAATGTCACTGACGGACAGTTGTGAGATGAAGAAGTACATTGGAGTATGGAGGCTTTTTGTGGTGGACACCAGGGTGATGATCAGGAGATTTCCACATATTGTCCCACAGAAAACCACAAGGAGAAGACAGGACAGTGAAATTCTTAAACTTTGTCTGATTTGAAATCCTAAAAGGAAAAACTCCGTGACCACGGTCAAATTGCTCTAAATATGGAGAAAATGTTAGGTAAACTGTAGTAAACTGAAAACAGCAACATCTAATATCTTGACATTTACAAAAGTCCGAAAACTTCCGATGAAGGCAGCACTCTTTGGGCACTGAAGACGAGCTCCATAGACTGTCTCTTCAGACCACCAGTAAAGGTAGAAAACAGCAGAGCTCGGAAAAGCACCACAATCCCTTCATTTTATCGGGAGGGAGGCAGATAGCTTCATGGTAACCAGAATTCCATCAATCAAAACTGTTTCTGTATCATGTAAATAGTCTTTTGCATAGAAAGCAGCACTGTAGCGTTTTAATTTTTTCAGCTCTGTAGTGACACTTTCAATGTGATGTCTTCACCATTTTTAGGCACCACTCCGGTCCCACAGCTCCGTCTTGGACGGAAGTCGGAATCTACATCACCGGCTCTCAATGCAACTCTATGAGAGCCAGAACAAGGTTCTCATAGACTTGTATGTTAAAGTGACCTCTGCACAGTTCCGTGAGACACAGGAATAGCCGGGAGGTCACTTTTTGTCGGAGACTGATGGTAGCGACAGTGGGAAATGATGAAGGCAGTGACAGGCGATTATGAGACAGGGAGCAGGTGAATTTAAAGCATCACTCCAGTGGTGCAATGAAAAAAAACCTCTGGAGTGGTGCTTTGAAGGAAAAAAATGCAAAATAGTGTTCACCTTAGAGCTTTTTTGTATGTTGTTTAGAAATGCTGAAAAGCATCTAAAATATAGTAATAAGCACGAACAATTCTATACTAAACTAATTGAATTTGTTTAAATTTCCCAGTGTGAATTTTTCATAATTTGATTTGCGTAAATACAATAAAATTCTGATCAGTGAGCGGCTGTTTACTGGATTAATATGGGACAGGAATGGTTTTAAAAAAGAAACGTAACAAGTCCCACTCGCCAAGTCCTTCACCCGTCCCTGCTGCAGCCGCTTCCTGGCGGTTCTCCGCTAACGTCCTCAGGCACCAGCTCCGCTCAAGGGCTATTGAACTCTTTTCAGGTGCTTTCGGCACTAGCTAGGTCTCGGCAAATGTTCTGATATTATCACTTAAAGCCATCATGACATACATCAGACCACATTAACCGCAGTGGACCGAGGTGCTGGAGAAGATTGAGGAGGAGACCAGCATTGGAGCAGGGGACAGAAATCCAGAGCTAGCAGGGAGCTGTGGTTGTAAGTACGTGTGAGGGGAAAGGGGAGTATGATTGGTTTTTAACCCTTTCCACCCATCAATTTATTATACTTTGGTGTTAGGAGACTTCCAAATGCAGTTGGGGCTCAGTTGCGTAGCATTGAATCAATTTGATGCTCATTGAATTTCCTGGCTGAATTTTTGAGAATTTGCCGAATTTTAATTTTGGCTGCTTCACTCACCTATATAACATAGTCCAAAGCAATAAAGTTTTAATCTTACTTTAAATGTCAACAATCAGAATTCCTTTCAATAGTCAAATTACAAATTACACAGTAAAAATACTTTTTTTAATATTTTTTTTAATAAATCAATAATTTGGAAAATAATCTTTTCAAACTGCATTATGTATTATTACAAAGATGCAATACTTACAGAAGCGGTTTCTTTATTATTCATTATTAATAAATATCAAATGGATATTTTATTTTTTACAAATTTCAAATTGTTGTGTGATGAATTTCCCCAGGGTAAATAGACAACATCACCGTCGTGCCTCAGTACATAGTCGCTGGACAAATGAATGTGAGCCGTAATGGATGGAAGTCTGGAGATTTATATATGAAATCGAAGGCCGGTACCTGGTGACACAAATCATGGGAGACTTGTTCGTTGTCCCACAAGTCACCTTCATCTCAGGCAATTCAGGCAATTAAATGTGTTAAAAATAAAGCTTTCATTAATCGCTTGCCCTATTATATTCACCTCTAAAAATGTGTTTAAAATGTAGCAGTGATTAGAAGATTTAAATGTATATTCCTATTATTATAACTAAATATTTCAGATCTACGATGAAAAAAAATAAGCATCTTTGCAATGTAAGTGCAGTCATGTCACAATTAACCCCTTCAGCCCCCAAGCCTGTTTTCATCTTCACGATCCAGCCAAATTTTAAGGCTGCCGTCACACTATCAGTATTTGGTCAGTATTTTACATCAGTATTTGTAGCCAAAACCAGGAGTGGGTGATAAATGCAGAAGTGGTGCAGATGTTTCTATTATACATTTCCTCTAATTGTTCCACTCCTGATTTTGGCTACAAATACTGATGTAAAATACTGACCAAATACTGCTAGTGTGACCGCACCCTTAGGGCATTCCTACACGTCCAGATAATTCCGGTACTGGAATTATCTGTGTCCGTGTGCCCGTGCGTTTCTGTGGCACATCAGTGTGGCACACATGTGGCACACGTGTGCCGCCCGTGTGCCCACTGGGTACCACACGCACCGTGCAGGAGACAGCGCTAAAGTTTAGCGCTGTCCCCTGCATCTGGTGCTGGAGCCGCGATTCATATCTTCTCTGCAGCAGCGTTTGCTGTAAAGAAGATATGATAAATCCTTTTTTTTTTGTTTCTCGTGTATAAAATAAAGGTCCAACTTCTACTGTATGAGCGGTCACGTGGGGCCGCCGATTACAGTCATGAATATGCGGCTCCACCTCCCATAGTGGTGGAGCCGCATATTCATCACTGTAAATGAGCGGCCCCACGTGACCGCTCATACAGTAGAAGTTGGTGCCAGGACAGGAAGCAGCGCCAGCCAGCAAGGGAGCCGGGTGAGTATTTTAAGAACAGCGGGCGGGAGCACAGGGGGTGGGAGGGTGGTGGGGACATGGACCTTTATTTTAAAAACGAGAAACAAAAAAAAAGGATTTATCATATCTTCTTTACAGCAAACGCTGCTGCAGAGAAGATATGAATCGCGGCTTCAGCACCAGTGGGGGGACAGCGCTTACTGTAGCGCTGTCTCCTGCACGGCACACGGACTGCACACGGACCCCTTGACTTTAATGGGTCTGTGTAATCCGTGGGCTCCCAAGAACACTGACATGTCTCCGTGTTTGGCACACGGACACACGGTCCGCAAAAAATCAATGACATCTGCACAGATGCATTGATTTCAATGTGTCTATGTGTGTCAGTGGCTCCGGTACGTGAGGAAACTGTCACCTCACGTACCGGAGCCACTGACGTGTGAAACCGCCCTTAGGGGAAAACTATTGTTTAAGTGTCTGACAAGTCTCAGAAATAAAAGAGCTCCATTTGACTATTCTATGCAACATTGGCAGGAATAATTAGTGAGCACCATGTTGCAGAGAGCCTGATGTGCCTAAACAGTGGATACCTCACCCCTCATGGAGCTTATCTAGATGTGTATTGAGCACCTTGAACCTCCAGATGCCTCACAGAAATTTATAACATTCAGACGTGAAAATAGAAACAAATCAAATTTTTCCCACAAAAATGTGTTTTAGCCACAAATTGTGCATTTTCACAAGAGAAACAGGAGAAAGTGCACCATACAAATTGTTGTGCAAACCTGGATGGGGACATGGAGGCCATGCAGACCTGGATGGGGATGAGGAGGCCGTGCAGACCAGGATGGGGATGAGGAGGCCATGCAGAAAAGGATGGGGATGAGGAGGCCGTGCAGACCAGGAAGGGGAAGAAGAGGTCATGCAGACCAGGAAGGGGAAGAAGAGGTCATGCAGACCAGGATGGGGATGAAGAGGCCATGGAGACCAGGATGGGGATGAAGTGGTCATGCAGACCAGGATGGGGATGAAGAGGCCATGGAGACCAGGATGGGGATGAAGTGGTCATGCAGACCAGGATGGGGATGAAAAGGCCATGGAGACCAGGATGGGGATGAAGTCGTCATGGAGACCAGGATGGGGATGAAGAGGCCATGGAGACCAGGAAGGGGAAGAAGAGGTCATGCAGACCAGGATAGGGATGAAGAGGCCATGGAAACCAGGATGGGGATGAAGTGGTCATGCAGACCAGGATGGGGATGAGGAGGCCATGGAGACCAGGATGGGGATGAAGTGGTCATGCAGACCAGGATAGGGATGAAGAGACCATGCAGACCAGGATGGGGATGAAGAGGCCATGGAGACCAGGATGGGGATGAAGAGGCCATGGAGACCAGGATGGGGATGAAGAGGCCATGGAGACCAGGATGGGGATGAAGTGGTCATGCAGACCAGGATGGGGATGAAGAGGCCATGGAGACCAGGAAGGGGAAGAAGAGGTCATGCAGACCAGGATAGGGATGAAGAGGCCATGGAAACCAGGATGGGGATGAAGTGGTCATGCAGACCAGGATGGGGATGAGGAGGCCATGCAGACCAGGATAGGGATGAAGAGGCCATTGAGACCAGGATGGGGATGAAGTGGTCATGGAGACCAGGATGGGGATGAAGAGGCCATGGAGACCAGGAAGGGGAAGAAGAGGTCATGCAGACCAGGATAGGGATGAAGAGGCCATGGAAACCAGGATGGGGATGAAGTGGTCATGCAGACCAGGATGGGGATGAGGAGGCCATGGAGACCAGGATAGGGATGAAGAGGCCATGGAGACCAGGATGGGGATGAAGTGGTCATGGAGACCAGGATGGGGATGAAGAGGCCATGGAGACCAGGAAGGGGAAGAAGAGGTCATGCAGACCAGGATAGGGATGAAGAGGCCATGGAAACCAGGATGGGGATGAAGTGGTCATGCAGACCAGGATGGGGATGAGGAGGCCATGGAGACCAGGATGGGGATGAAGTGGTCATGCAGACCAGGATAGGGATGAAGAGGCCATGGAGACCAGGATGGGGATGAAGTGGTCATGCAGACCAGGATAGGGATGAAGAGACCATGCAGACCAGGATGGGGATGAAAAGGCCATGGAGACCAGGATGGGGATGAAGAGGCCATGGAGACCAGGATGGGGATGAAGTGGTCATGCAGACCAGGATAGGGATGAAGAGGCCATGCAGACCAGGATGGGGATGAAGAGGCCATGGAGACCAGGATGGGGATGAAGAGGCCATGGAGACCAGGATGGGGATGAAGTGGTCATGCAGACCAGGATAGGGATGAAGAGGCCATGCAGACCAGGATGGGGATGAAGAGGCCATGGAGACCAGGATGGGGATGAAGAGGCCATGGAGACCAGGATGGGGATGAAGTGGTCATGCAGACCAGGATAGGGATGAAGAGGCCATGCAGACCAGGATGGGGATGAAGAGGCCATGGAGACCAGGATGGGGATGAAGAGGCCATGGAGACCAGGATGGGGATGAAGTGGTCATGCAGACCAGGATAGGGATGAAGAGGCTATGCAGACCAGGATGGGGATGAAGAGGCCATGCAGACCAGGATGAGGATGAAGAGGTCATGCAGACCAGGATGGGGATGAAGAAGCTATGCAGACCAGGATGGGGATGAAGAGGCCATGCAGACCAGGATGGGGATGAAGAAGCCATGCAGACCAGGATGGGGATGAAGAGGCCATGGAGACCAGGATGGGGATGAAGAGGCCATGCAGACCAGGATGGGGATGAAGAGGTCATGCAGACCAGGATGGGGATGAAGTGGTCGTGCAGACCAGGATGGGGATGAAGAGGCTATGCAGACCAGGATGGGGATGAAGAGGCCATGCAGACCAGGATGGGGATGAAGAGGCCATGCAGACCAGGATGGGGATGAAGAGGCCATGGAGACCAGGATGGGGATGAAGAGGCCATGCAGACCAGGATGGGGATGAAGAGGCCATGCAGACCAGGATGGGGATGAAGAGGTCGTGCAGACCAGGATGGGGATGAAGAGGTTATGCAGACCAGGATAGGGATGAAGAAGCCGTGCAGACCAGGATGGGGATGAAGAGGCCATGCATACCAGGATGGGGATGAAGAGGTCGTGCAGACCAGGATGGGGATGAAGAGGCTATGCAGACCAGGATGGGGATGAAGAGGCTATGCAGACCAGGATGGGGATGAAGAGGCCATGCAGACCAGGATGGGGATGAAGAGGCCATGCAGACCAGGATGGGGATGAAGAGGTTGTGCAGACCAGGATAGGGATGAAGAGGCTATGCAGACCAGGATGGGGATGAAGAGGCCATGCAGACCAGGATGGGGATGAAGAGGTCATGCAGACCAGGATGGGGATGAAGAAGCTATGCAGACCAGGATGGGGATGAAGAGGCCATGCAGACCAGGATGGGGATGAAGAGGCCATGCAGACCAGGATGGGGATGAAGAGGCCATGGAGACCAGGATGGGGATGAAGAGGCCATGCAGACCAGGATGGGGATGAAGAGGTCATGCAGACCAGGATGGGAATGAAGTGGTCGTGCAGACCAGGATGGGGATGAAGAGGCTATGCAGACCAGGATGGGGATGAAGAGGCCATGCAGACCAGGATGGGGATGAAGAGGCCATGCAGACCAGGATGGGGATGAAGAGGCCATGGAGACCAGGATGGGGATGAAGAGGCCATGCAGACCAGGATGGGGATGAAGAGGCCATGCAGACCAGGATGGGGATGAAGAGGTCGTGCAGACCAGGATGGGGATGAAGAGGTTATGCAGACCAGGATAGGGATGAAGAAGCCGTGCAGACCAGGATGGGGATGAAGAGGCCATGCAGACCAGGATGGGGATGAAGAGGTCGTGCAGACCAGGATGGGGATGAAGAGGCTATGCAGACCAGGATGGGGATGAAGAGGCTATGCAGACCAGGATGGGGATGAAGAGGCCATGGAGACCAGGATGGGGATGAAGTGGTCATGCAGACCAGGATAGGGATGAAGAGGCTATGCAGACCAGGATGGGGATGAAGAGGCCATGCAGACCAGGATGAGGATGAAGAGGTCATGCAGACCAGGATGGGGATGAAGAAGCTATGCAGACCAGGATGGGGATGAAGAGGCCATGCAGACCAGGATGGGGATGAAGAGGCCATGCAGACCAGGATGGGGATGAAGAGGCCATGGAGACCAGGATGGGGATGAAGAGGCCATGCAGACCAGGATGGGGATGAAGAGGTCATGCAGACCAGGATGGGGATGAAGTGGTCGTGCAGACCAGGATGGGGATGAAGAGGCTATGCAGACCAGGATGGGGATGAAGAGGCCATGCAGACCAGGATGGGGATGAAGAGGCCATGCAGACCAGGATGGGGATGAAGAGGCCATGGAGACCAGGATGGGGATGAAGAGGCCATGCAGACCAGGATGGGGATGAAGAGGCCATGCAGACCAGGATGGGGATGAAGAGGTCGTGCAGACCAGGATGGGGATGAAGAGGTTATGCAGACCAGGATAGGGATGAAGAAGCCGTGCAGACCAGGATGGGGATGAAGAGGCCATGCAGACCAGGATGGGGATGAAGAGGTCGTGCAGACCAGGATGGGGATGAAGAGGCTATGCAGACCAGGATGGGGATGAAGAGGCCATGCAGACCAGGATGGGGATGAAGAGGTTGTGCAGACCAGGATAGGGATGAAGAGGCTATGCAGACCAGGATGGGGATGAAGAGGCCATGCAGACCAGGATGGGGATGAAGCGGTCGTGCAGACCAGGATGGGGATGAAGAGGCCATGCAGACCAGTATGGGGATGAAGAGGCCATGCAGACCAGGATGGGGATGAAGAGGCCATGCAGACCAGGATGGGGATGAAGAGGCCATGCAGACCAGGATGGGGATGAAGAGGTCGTGCAGACCAGGATGGGGATGAAAAGGTTGTGCAGATCAGGATAGGGATGAAGAGGCTCTGCAGACCAGGATGGGGATGAAGAGGCCATGCAGACCAGGATGGGGATGAAGAGGTCGTGCAGACCAGGATGGGGATGAAGAGGCCGTGCATACCAGTATGGGGATGAGGAGGCTGTGCAGACCAGGAAGGGGATGAGGAGGCCGTGCAGACCATAGTAACATAGTAACATAGTAACATAGTTAGTAAGGCCGAAAAAAGACATTTGTCCATCCAGTTCAGCCTATATTCCATCATAATAAATCCCCAGATCTACGTCCTTCTACAGAACCTAATTGTATGATACAATATTGTTCTGCTCCAGGAAGACATCCAGGCCTCTCTTGAACCCCTCGACTGAGTTCGCCATCACCACCTCCTCAGGCAAGCAATTCCAGATTCTCACTGCCCTAACAGTAAAGAATCCTCTTCTATGTTTGTGGAAAAACCTTCTCTCCTCCAGACGCAAAGAATGCCCCCTTGTGCCTGTCACCTTCCTTGGTATAAACAGATCCTCAGCGAGATATTTGTATTGTCCCCTTATATACTTATACATGGTTATTAGATCGCCCCTCAGTCGTCTTTTTTCTAGACTAAATAATCCTAATTTCGCTAACCTATCTGGGTATTGTAGTTCTCCCATCCCCTTTATTAATTTTGTTGCCCTCCTTTGTACTCTCTCTAGTTCCATTATATCCTTCCCGAGCACCGGTGCCCAAAACTGGACACAGTACTCCATGTGCGGTCTAACTAGGGATTTGTACAGAGGCAGTATAATGCTCTCATCATGTGTATCCAGACCTCTTTTAATGCACCCCATGATCCTGTTTGCCTTGGCAGCTGCTGCCTGGCACTGGCTGCTCCAGGTAAGTTTATCATTAACTAGGATCCCCAAGTCCTTCTCCCTGTCAGATTTACCCAGTGGTTTCCCATTCAGTGTGTAATGGTGATATTGATTCCTTCTTCCCATGTGTATAACCTTACATTTATCATTGTTAAACCTCATCTGCCACCTTTCAGCCCAAGTTTCCAACTTATCCAGATCCATCTGTAGCAGAATACTATCTTCTCTTGTATTAACTGCTTTACATAGTTTTGTATCATCTGCAAATATCGATATTTTACTGTGTAAACCTTCTATCAGATCATTAATGAATATGTTGAAGAGAACAGGTCCCAATACTGACCCCTGCGGTACCCCACTGGTCACAGCGACCCAGTTAGAGACTATACCATTTATAACCACCCTCTGCTTTCTATCACTAAGCCAGTTACTAACCCATTTACACACATTTTCCCCCAGACCAAGCATTCTCATTTTGTGTACCAACCTCTTGTGCGGCACGGTATCAAACGCTTTGGAAAAATCGAGATATACCACGTCCAATGACTCACCGTGGTCCAGTCTATAGCTTACCTCTTCATAAAAACTGATTAGATTGGTTTGACAGGAGCGATTTCTCATAAACCCATGCTGATATGGAGTTAAACAGTTATTTTCATTGAGATAATCCAGAATAACATCCCTCAGAAACCCTTCAAATATTTTACCAACAATAGAGGTTAGACTTACTGGCCTATAATTTCCAGGTTCACTTTTAGAGCCCTTTTTGAATATTGGCACCACATTTGCTATGCGCCAGTCCTGCGGAACAGACCCCGTCGCTATAGAGTCCCTAAAAATAAGAAATAATGGTTTATCTATTACATTACTTAGTTCTCTTAGTACTCGTGGGTGTATGCCATCCGGACCCGGAGATTTATCTATTTTAATCTTATTTAGCCGGTTTCGCACCTCTTCTTGGGTTAGATTGGTGACCCTTAATATAGGGTTTTCATTGTTTCTTGGGATTTCACCTAGCATTTCATTTTCCACCGTGAATACCGTGGAGAAGAAGGTGTTTAATATGTTAGCTTTTTCCTCGTCATCTACAACCATTCTTTCCTCACTATTTTTTAAGGGGCCTACATTTTCAGTTTTTATTCTTTTACTATTGATATAGTTGAAGAACAGTTTGGGATTAGTTTTACTCTCCTTAGCAATGTGCTTCTCTGTTTCCTTTTTGGCAGCTTTAATTAGTTTTTTAGATAAAGTATTTTTCTCCCTATAGTTTTTTAGAGCTTCAATGGTGCCATCCTGCTTTAGTAGTGCAAATGCTTTCTTTTTACTGTTAATTGCCTGTCTTACTTCTTTGTTTAGCCACATTGGGTTTTTCCTATTTCTAGTCCTTTTATTCCCACAAGGTATAAACCGCTTACACTGCCTATTTAGGATGTTCTTAAACATTTCCCATTTATTATCTGTATTCTTATTTCTGAGGATATTGTCCCAGTCTACCAGATTAAGGGCATCTCTAAGCTGTTCAAACTTTGCCTTCCTAAAGTTCAATGTTTTTGTGACTCCCTGACAAGTCCCCCTAGTGAAAGACAGGTGAAACTGCACAATATTGTGGTCGCTATTTCCTAAATGCCCAACCACCTGCAGATTTGTTATTCTGTCAGGTCTATTAGATAGTATTAGGTCTAAAAGTGCTGCTCCTCTGGTTGGATTCTGCACCAATTGTGAAAGATAATTTTTCTTGGTTATTAGCAGAAACCTGTTGCCTTTACCATGATGGGGATGAGGAGGCCGTGCAGACCAGGATGTGGATGAGGAGGCCATGTCGACCAGAATGGAAATGAGGAGGCCGTGCAGACCAGAATGGGGACCAGGAGGCCGTGCAGACCATGATGGGGATGAGGAGGCCGTGCAGACCATAATGGGGATGAGGAGGCCGTGCAGACCAGGATGGGGATGAGGAGGCCGTGCCAACCGGAATGGGGACGAGGAGGCTGTGAAGACCGGAATTGGGAAGAGGAGGCCATGCAGACCATGATGGGGACGAGGAGGCCGTGCAGACCAAAATGCGGACGAGGAGGTCATGCAGACCAGGATGGGGACGAGGAGGCCGTGCAGACCAGGATGGGGATGAGGAGGCTGTGCAGACCAGGATGGGGATGAGGAGGTCATGCAGACCAGGATGGGGACGAGGAGGCCGTGCAGACCAGGATGGGGACGAGGAGGCAGTGCAGACCAGTATGCGGATGAGGGGACAATGCATACCAAGCTTCTTCTCGAGTTAATAAGTTTTGCCAGTTTTTTTGTGGTAAAATTAGGTGCAACAGCTTTTACTCGATTACATATGGTATTTAAAAATCATAAAAAATAAATAATCTCCACTTATCCAAACCTTTCTCCTGCAACAAATTTGATAAAAAAAATATAGTTATATCACTGGTTAAAAAGACAAATATCACTGTAAAGCTAATTTAATCTTTTGCCTTTTGACATTGTTGTAGCTGTGTGTATGCGCTCATAGTCAGCAGTGATGATTGAGCACTAAAATGCTCAACTGATCGGTACTTGAATCAAGCAGGTCGGACGTTCGGACTGGCTCCAATCGAACATAATAGAAGTCAATGGTAAACAAGAGCATTTAAAAAAAACTCTAACAAGATGCCCGGGGAGAGCAGTAAACTCACTTTAATTAATGAAACAGAGCTTAAATGGAATGGGATCAGCATGAGGAGGAGCCCTGGATACATCTCTGTCTACCAGGTCACTGCTGGGAACAATGTTGTTTGAGTATTATGCAACTTTTATGGACTGACATTAAAACATACAAAACCGATGACCAAATGGATTTTACAGGAAATAAATGTAAAAAACATTTTCCTGTATGATGACTTGTATATAAGGTAAAATTAAAAATAGAAAAAAAAATGCCTCCTGCACCCCTTACTCGCTGGGCCATCTCTCACCGTATTTCCTGGTCACCTGTGACTACAGTAGATGACATAGACGAGAGGGGAAATAAAACTACACTCACTGCCAGTCACCAGTAAATGAAATTTTTATATTTTACTACCTTATCTGTCTTGTGGTGTGTGTGACAAGGTCAGACACATCCTGTATAATTTATGAAAGATTAACTCACACAGCCTAGCGAACAATGCAAGAACTGCCAAGAATTAGAAGGGAGAGGAATTCCGATACAACTTTTATTAGACATAAAGGAGGCCTCATACCCATTATGTTACATTTGTTAGGTAGTGGGATATTATTATTATTATTATTATTATTATTATTCTTAGACTCATAAATAGTGTTGAGCCACCTCCCTAGTGTTCGGTTCGGTTCGGTTCGTCGAACTGGGATGTGTTTGACAAATGTTCATTGAACGTTCGTTGAACACCGTCGAACCCCATTGAAACTAAGAGCAGGTAAACACAAACACATACAAACACATAGAAAACACATAGAAAACACCTTAAAAGCTGACAAACTGCTCAGAAGACACAACAAACACATGGAAAAGTCACAACTACATATAGTCATGCGAAAAGAAAAGATGTGGAGGAGTAAATGGAGGAGGAGACACTGATATAGGCATGTCATGCCCTTCTAAAATCAATAAAGGCTGGAGTAAAAATCTAAAATCACTCTATCAACACCCAGACGTCGTGACAAAAAAAATTAAAAAAGAAATATCTTTAGGTAGAATGGGGGCGGGTCCATTCAGAACAATTTCCTTAGAAGACATAGTGGTATCCCCGTTTGGAGTTGGGCCAAAAAAGGAACCCAATACATTCAGACTAATCCACCATTTGTCATATCCAAGGGGCAGGTCAGTAAACGACAACATCGTCGCGGAACTAAGTACAGTACTATGTACTGTACCTCCTTTGACGAGGCAATCAGGCGGGTCAAGAAGTTGGTAAGGGGCCCCCTAATGGCCAAAACAGACATTGAGGGGGGCATTCCGGTTACTACCTGTGCCTCCGAATAGTGTCCTCCCATTGGGCTGCTTCTGTGAAGGAGCATACTACATAGATCGCTGTTTGCCCATGGGGTGCTCCATATCCTGCTCACTATTTGAGACGTTTAGTTGCTTCCTTGAATGTGTCGTCATGGACGTTTGTAAGGTGGCACATATTATCCATTATCTCGACGATTTCTTATGCCTGGGCCCAAAAGATTCACCACAGTGTGAAAACATGCGGTAGTCCACCTGTGAGAAGGAGAAAGCTGGAGGGAGAATGGACACCCCAGAGCCGAGGGGTTAGATTGAGAAAGGAAGAAGGCGGTGTAGCTTGCTTTATGGGTGGTGTACTCTGCTGAGTAGCAGAAATTGCTACTAGGCCCAAAAGGATTTCCTGGGCCAGATGCCATTAAAAAATAGTACTTAGGTAAACAGGCAGTGTAGCTTGCTTCATGGGTGGGGTACTCTGCTGAGTAGCACCAAATTCTACTAGGCCCAAAAGGATTTCCTGGACTAGATGCCATTACAAAATAGTACTTAGGTAAACAGGCGGTGTAGCTTGCTTCAAGGGTGGGGTACTCTGCTGAGTAGCACCAAATTCTACTAGGCCCAAAAGGATTTCCTGGGCCAGATGCCGTTAAAAAATTGTACTTAGGTAAACAGGCAGTGTAGCTTGCTTCATGGGTGGGGTACGCTGCTGAGTAGCACTAAATTCCACTAAGCCCAAAAGGATTTCCTGGGCCAGATGCCGTTAAAAAATTGTACTTAGGTAAACAGGCAGTGTAGCTTGCTTCATGGGTGGGGTACGCTGCTGAGTAGCACCAAATTCTACTAGGCCCAAAAGGATTTCCGGGGATAGATGCCGTTACAAAATAGTAGTTAGGTAAACAGGCAGTGAAGCTTGCTTCATGGGTGGGGTACGCTGCTGAGTAGCACTAAATTCTACTAGGCCCAAAAGGTAGGGTTGAGCAAAACAGATCGGACAATTTCAAAAGTCGCTGACTTTTGGCAAAGTCGGGTTTCATGAAACCCGACCCGATCCTAGTGTGGGATCGGCCATGCGGTTGGCGATCTTCGCACCAAAGTCGGGTTTCATATGACGCGTTCAGTGCCATTTTTATATATATATATATATGTCATTGAGACACATATATATATATTTATATTTACTTCAGCGCGATATAGCAGAAAAGCCGGTAATTCAATTGTCGGCTTTTCATTTCTCCTTCCTAAACCCGACATGATATGAGACATGATTACATACAGTAAACCATGTCATATTGACATTTTTTTGCATATTACACACTACTAATGTTAGTAGTGTGTATGAGCAAAATTTGGGCGCTCTAGCTATTAAATTTAAGGGTTAAATCACGGAAAAAATTGGCGTGGGCTCCTGCGCAATTTTCTCCGCCAGAGTGGTAAAGCCAGTGACTGAGAGCAGATATTAGTAGCCTAGAGAGGGTCCATGGTTATTGGCCCCCCTGGCTAAAAGACATCTGCCCCCAGCCAACCCAGAAAAGGCACAACTGGAAGATGCGCCTATTCTGGCACTTGGCCACTCTCTTCCCACTCCCGTGTAGTGGTGGGATATGGGGTAATGAAGGGTTAATGTCACCTTGCTATTGTAAGGTGACATTAAGCCAGATTAATAATGGAGAGGCGTCAATTATGACACCTATCCATTATTAATCCAATAGTATGATTTGGTTCAAAAAACACACACACAATATTGCAAAGTATTTTAATGAAATAAACACACAGGTTGTTGTAATATTTTATTCCACTCTCAATCCACCTGAAGAACCTCGACCTGTAACAAATTAAAAATAATAAACCAACAATATCCCATACCTTCCGATGATCTGTCACGTCCCACGATGTAAATCCATCTGAAGGGGTTAAAATATTTTACAGATAGGAGCTCTGCTATAATGCAGCTGTGCTCGTGCCTGTAAAACCCCGGGGAATGAAGGTAATGAAGGTCAATGACCTGTAGTTACCTTCATTCGCGGTGATGCGCCCTCTGCTGGATGTCCTCATATGACCTCGAGCGTGGGAACTTTTCTGAATATTTTCCCAGGCTCGAGTTCATATGAGGACATCCAGCAGAGGGCGCATCACCGCGAATGAAGGTAACTACAGGTCATTGACCTACTTTCCATTCATTCGCTGGGGTTTTACTGGCATGAGCACAGCTGCTTAGCAGAGCTCCTGCCTGTAAAATAATTTAACCCCTTCAGATGGATTTACATCGTGGGACATGACAGATCATCGGAAGGTATGGGATATTGTTGGTTTATTATTTTTAATTTGTTACAGGTCGAGGGTCTACAGGTGGATTGAGAGTGGAATAAAATATCACAACAACCTGTGTGATTATTTCATTAAAATACTTTTCAATATTGTGTGTTTGTTTTTTTAACCATTTCATACTATTGGATTAATAATGGATAGGTGTCATAATTGACGCCTCTTCATTATTAATCTGGCTTAATGTCACCTTACAATAGCAAGGTGACATTAACCCTTCATTACCCCATATCCCACCGCTACACGGGAGTGGGAAGAGAGTGGCCAAGTGCCAGAAAGGCGCATCTTCCAGATGTGCCTTTTCTGGGGTGGCTGGGGGCAGATGTTTTAGCCAGGGGGGCCAATAACCGTGGACCCTCTCTAGGCTATTAATATCTGCCCTCAGTCACTGGCTTTACCACTCTGGCGGAGAAAATTGCCCGGGAGCCCACGCCAATTTTTTCCGTGATTTAACCCTTAAATTTAATAGCTACAGCGCCCAAGTTTTGCACATACACATTACTAACATTAGTAGTGTGTAATATGCAAAAAAAATGGGAATATGACATGGTTTACTGTATGTAACCATGTCTCATGTCATGTCGGGTTTAGGAAGGAGAAATGAAAAGCCGGCAATTGAATTACCGGCTTTTCTGCTATATCACGCTGAAGTAAATATATATATATATATATATATGTGTCTCAATGACATATATATATATATATATATATATATATATATATAGACAGTACATATGTTTTTATTATTTTTTGAGCACATGGATCCATTGTATATCCGTATGTCGGTTTTGCAAGCCTGCGAGAAAATCTCGCAGTACGGATTACATATTTCCCATTGACTTGCATTGGGTTTCGTGTTTTGGTCGATCCCCGACCCCGACTTTTCGCAAAAATCAGCCAATTTCACTCGACTCGACTTTTGAGAAAGTCGGGTTTCGCAAAACCCGACTCGACCTTAAAAAAGTAAAGTCACTCAACCCTACCAAAAGGATTTCCTGGGCTAGATGCCGTTAAATATAGTACTTAGGTAAACAGGCGGTGGGTGGCTGGGCTACTCTGCTGGCTAGCAGACACTGAAGCTTTGGAGCAGACCTCTGAATCCCAGGCTATAGTATGAGTAAACAACTCTGCAGATGACCCCACCCACCTGGAATTGACAATGGCAATGTCATGTAAAACTCAGCAAGGGGACTAAATAAAGAGTCTCCATTTTTTCCAAAAATTCGGCCACAGACACCACTTAAGTGTCATCAATTTCACCAGAGTTTTTTTTAAAATGTTTGGTGAGGTGATTTTCAAAAATCATCAAGCTTTTAGTCTCCCCAAGTTGACACAGGGGTAGAAAAGTCCTTGCGGATGCAGGATTTGTTCATCTTGATGAACATTAGTCTGTCTACATTGTCACTGGACAGCCACGTGCGCTTATCTGTCAGCACACCACTAGCAGCGCTGAACACACGTTCAGAGAGAACGCTGGCTGCGGGGCACGACAAGATCTCCAAGGCGTGAGTGGCGAGCTCAGGCCATTTTTCAAGATTGGAAGCCCAAAATGAGCAAGGGTCCAGTTCCACAGTCATGGTATCGCTGTTAACTTGGAGATACTCTTGTACCATCCTCTCTAGGCATTGCCTGTGCGTCAGACTTCTTGTCTCCTGTGGCCTTGCAAAGGATGGTCTAAAAAAATCTTGAAACGATTGGAAAAAATTGCTGTTCCCACCAGATATGATGTTACTGTTACGGTTTGAGTGATGACTCGATAGTGCCCCAGTTGGCAAGTTAGAACTCAGAGATTCACTACGTAAACCACTGGTGTTTTGTGGAAAAGCAGATGTTAGATTCTGTAACAGTCTCTGCTGATACTCCTGCATGCACGAATCCCTTTCTATGGCAGGAATTATTTCGCCAAATTTGCTTTTGTACCGGGGAGCTAAGAGTGTGGCAACCCAGTAGTCGGCATTACTTGGGATTCTGACAATCCGAGGGTCATGTTGCAGATAGTGCAGCAAGAAGGCACTCATGTGTCTTGCGCATCCAGGAGGACCAAGTCCTTGTTGCCTTGGTGGTGGCGAGGTGAGAATCATGCTTCCTTCGTCTGCCCTCTCCCCCCAACCTCACACAACAGAAATTTGATCAAGGTCTCCCTCATCTGATGAGTCTTCCATGCCCAGCGCAAGTTCGACCTCCACTTCTTCCTCGGCTCCTGCACCTTCCTCAACAGTTTGGCTGCTAATCCCTCTCCCCCAGCCTGCAATGCCAGCCATCTTGGTGCTGCCAACCTTCTTGACCTTGGAGATATTATCCCTTCTGCATACGACTCCTCCTGTTTTTCCTACTCCTCCTCTTGTTCCACCACCTGACTCTGAACACTGTTCAAGGTGTGCTCCAGCATGTAAATCATCGGAATGGTCATGCTGATAATGGCATCGTCAGAACTAAACATCTTCATTGTTATTTCAAAACTGTGCAGAAGGGTGCATAGGTTCCTGATCTGAGACCACTCCTGCAGCATGATTTGCCCCACCTCTTGATCTCGTTGGCCCAGGCTATACATCATAACGTATTGCACCAGGGCTCATCGTTGCTGCCACAGTCGCTGCAACATGTGCAGAGTTGAATTCCACCGTGTGGGCACATCGCATTTCAGCCGGTGAACTGGCGGGCCCAACAACTTCTGTAGAGATGTAAATCGTTGAGCTGTGGGACACGAACAGCAGAAGTGAGCACACAGCGACCGTGCCCTCGGCAGAAGCCCATCTAGTCCGGGATAGTGGGATAAAAATTGCTGGCCAACCAGGTTCAAAACGTGAGCCATACAAGGCATGTGTGTGACATTGCCCCAGCGAAGGGCCGCACCCAGGTTTGCAGCATTGTCGCACACAGCCTTCCCTGGCTGCAGGTTGAGTGGAGACAACCATTGATGGAACTCGGTCTCCAGAGCTGACCACAACTTCTCAGCTGTGTAACTCACATTTCCGAGACATTTCAATGTAAACACTGCCTGATGCCGTTGAGCCCTGCTGACAGCATAGAGAGGAGGTGTGCAGGATTCCTTCTGCACAGTTACAACATGGGTGGCATTACCAGGCAGGCTTTGGGTGCAGGTGGAGGACTGAGAGGAGGTTGAGGAGGCAGAAGCAGTGGAGGAACTTCTAGATACAGAGGATTGACGAGCAACTCATGGGGACGGCAAGACTTGGACAGCAGCCCCTTCTCTTGATGTCGCCGTAGTTACCCAGTGCCCAGTCACTGACATGGAATGCCCCTGTCCATGTCTACTCGTCCAAGTGTCTGTGGTGAAATGCACCCTGTCACACACAGAGATTCTCAAGGAAGTGGTGATGTTATATGCAACATGCTGGTGTAGCGCAGGCACAGCTTTCTTTGTGAAGTAGTGGTGACTGGGCATCTGGTACTGGGGCACTGCGACGGACATAAGGTCTCAAAAATCCTCTGTGTTCACCAGGCAGAAAGGCATCATTTTTGTAGCCAACAGCTTGCAGATGGAGAAATTCAACCTCTTAGCTTTGTCATGGCTAGGAGGAAATGGTCTTTTACTTGTCCACATCTGAGGGACTGAGGGCTGGCTGCCGTGCTTTGACGGAGTTGAGTAGGGTGTCCCTGGCAAACTGCTGGTCTGTGAGGAAGGTGCAGGTGGAGATGTTATGTTGCCTTGATCAAAATGTGGTGTCGATGTAGGAGAGCACTCAACAACAGCAGGTGTTTCCACTTGCAAATGTCCGGACTACCTGCCAATCACAATGGCTGTTAAGGTTAAAAAGGTCTGCGTCCAAAACCATGTGCGACTGCTGTCCCCACAGTCACAGAGGATGAAGAGAACGCAGATGCACTTGATGGGGCAGACAGTGGTTGACCCAGCCCACTAAGCCGCATTGTAGCACATTGAGCTTCCCATTGCAACTTATGCCTCATATCCATGTGACGGTTCACGCATGATGTACTCAAGCTAGTCATTTTTTGTCCTCTACTGAGATGTTGTTGACAAATCTTACAGACAACATGAGTTGGGTCATCTTTTACAATGTCAAAAAATGCCCAGGCTATGCAAGGCTTAGGGCCCGTGCGACCTGAAGAGCCACCATGACTTCTGGTCTGAGGCACAGTTGGGGTTGAGGATGCAGTTGTTGACGTGCTTCCAGTACTCTGTCTCTGTCCAGGAAGGCGCAACGTAACCTCGTCGTTAGACTCGTCACTAGCATCCTCCTCCACCACCTCTGCTGACCTCATGGACTGGCGGACTGGGGGTTGACAGTAAATGGGGTCTACAACCTCGTCATCATCATCCTGTGTGTTCTCACACCCGTCATCCTCAGAGTCAACCTCTTCCTGCTCTGACCGAAAACTCAAGTTTTCGTTCCAATCAGGTATCTCAGTCTCATCATCCTCTTCCTCATTGTCTCCACCAACAGGAGTTACAGTTTGGGAACGAGGGTCTACATTATGCTCAGAACCTTCTTCATCTGGGCCTGGATCCGACTCACAAAGATTCTGGGCATCAGTGCAGATCATTTCCTCGTCTGGATTCACAGAAGCTCTGGAGCAGACCTCTGATTCCCAGGCTATAGTATGCATAAACAGCTCTACAGACTCAACCATGTGTGTTACCCCATGCTCAGACGGGCGGCTGGAAACTTGGGAGCTGTGAGGAAGCAAGTGCGATTGGGGTGACAACTCTGAGGACTTGAGTAGTTGTGATGTTGAAGTTGACATGGAGGAGAGCCCACTTGAATGAGCACTTGATATCCGTTCAAGCACCTGCTGTTTTTGTGCCTCATCTGGAATTTTTGGCGATGCTTGTAGCGATGGTCATAAGAAAGGGATCATATCAGATTGTCCACGAAAAGAAGTAGACATCTTACTTTGGCTGGAAGATGGCCTTTCTTCTGCAGATGTTACTGTTGCTTTACCACCTACCCCACGGACACAACCTTTTTTTTCCTTTCCAACACGCCTATTCCCCTTTTCACCATCAGCAGGCCTTTTGCCACTCATTTTAGTGCTTAACTAATTGGCAACTCTGTATCTGTAGTTGTAGGCACAACAACCGATGGATGAAAACCGAGCAGAACTGAGTGGCCAAGCTGGGGTACTAGGCCCAAAACTATTAACTGGGTTAGATGCAGTAAAAATTTAGATACACAGGTGGTGTAGTTCGTTTCACAGGCGGGCTGCTCTGCTGACGTAAAGACACTGCTCCTAGGCCCAAAACTATTAACTGGATTAGATGCAGTAAAAATAGAGATACACAGGCAGTATAGTTAGTTTCACAGGCGGGCTACTCTGCTGACGTCCAGACACTGCTCCTAGGCCCAAAATTATTAACTGGGTTAGATGCAGTAAAAATTTAGATACACAGGCGGTGTAGTTAGTTTCACAGGCGGGCTACTCTGCTGACGTGCAGACACTGCTGCTAGGCCCAAACCTATTAACTGAATTAGTTGCAGTAAAAATAGAGATACACAAGCGGTAAAGTTAGTTTCACAGGCGGGCTATTCTGCTGACGTGCAGACACTGCTCCTAGGCCCAAAAATATTAACTGGGTTAGATGCAGTAAAAATTTAGATACACAGGTGGTGTAGTTAGTTTCACAGGCGAGCTACTCTGCTGATGTGCAGACACTGTGTTAGGTGTCGAGTTCCCGCCTCTGCACAGGGGGAATCTCGAACCATCTCTGCTGCGGTCTCCCATTATTCTCCAGCCACAGTGGAGTCTGCTCAGCGGAGACGTCGGTCCCAACGTCTTGCTCAGTCTCACTCTGTGCATAGGGTTACTGCTGCTTTTCCAGCTTCTGCCATTGAAGCCAGCACTGGGCAGCGGCGAGCAGACGCTTTTGGGACTAAGTCCTGCTTTTCCCCTTCTGAGCATGCCCAGGGCAAGATCTCCCATTGGAGATTGAGGGTCACATGCTCAGATACTGCAGCAGATCCCATTGGTCCTCCAGGAAGGTCCTGAAGGTGCTCAACTCCTGTGGCAGCCTCTCATTGGTCCTTCTGGGAAGGTCATGTACATGCTGCAGCTATATAAGGTTCGCATGACCGCACGGCCATGCGCTAGTGTACATTTGTAAACGTGTGTGTGTTGTGAGTGAAAGTCGTTCTTTAAAATCCCCTCCCTGTTGGATGACTGCTCGCGGAAGGTGGATGATTGCTATCTAGCGCCCGACTAAGCCATCAGCACTAAACACACCATACAGCGTCTAATTGCTGTGACCGCCAGTGCGGCGCCGTGCGCTTTCACAGCGCTTTCCTGACCCAAGCCTGGGTGGTTAGTGGCGTCCGCCAGTGCGGCACCGCATGCACTCTCGTGCGTCTTTAATTATTATTTTGGTTACGCTGACACCCCATTAGAGGTGTCGAGCGCAAGTAGTCTAGAAGGACTCGGATCCCAAGTCTTGGGACTGAGCTCGGTGACTCCTTGATTGCGCTCTTGTGTGCGGTACCTCGGCCCTGTAACTTAACAGGGTTTGCTTTCTTCACACAGGGTGAAGTTAACCTGTGTGTGTATTCACATTGTAACGCCATATAGTCCGTCATTACTTGGCAGCAGGTTCCATCTCTGCACGGTGGACCCCGGGCTGCGAACGCATCTTATTCTATCTTTCTTATTATTTGGTGCGTTCCGCTAGCCCTAACATTACACTAGCGCCAGGGTCTGGCTAGTAATGACAGACAAACAGCAATCCTTGCGGTACATCCAGCAGCTGGAGGGTAGGTTTGTGGCTCTCGAGCGCACAACCGCAGCTGTGGATGTAACCGCAGTGTTGTGAATTCTGTTGTCGAGCTCCCTCCTGTGGTCGTGAATGGTACTTCTGCGAGTTCTGTCTATGGGCTCCCTCTGGTGGCTATGAGTGAAGCTGCTGCTTCTGAGGTTCCTTACACAGGTGACGTGGTTTATCCTTTGGTTGGCTGCTCTATTAAACTCCTCTCAGATCGTTACTCCATGCCAGCTGTCAATGTTTTTGCATTTGTTCAGTTCGCTCCTGGATCTCTCTGGTGACCTGCCTTCTCCTGCTGAAGCTAAGTTCCTGATAGTCATTATTTGTTCTCTGTTTTCTTGTCCAGTTGGTTATCATGATTTTGTCTTGCTAGCTGGAAGCTCTGGGATGCAGAGTGGTCCCTCCGCACCGTGAGTCGGTGCGGAGGTCTTTTTTGCACACTCTGCGTGGTCTTTTGTAGGTTTTTGTGCTGATCGCAAAGTTACCTTTCCTATCCTCTGTCTATTTAGTAAGTCTGACCTCCCTTTGCTGAGACTTGTTTTCATTTCTGCGTTTGTGACTTTCATCTTTACTCACAGTCAATATATGTGGGGGGCTTCCTTTACCTTTGGGGAATTTCTCTGAGGCAAGGTAGGCTTTATTTTCTATTTCTAGGGCTAGATAGTTCTTAGGCTGTGACGAGGTGCCTAGGTCTGGTCAGGAGCGCTCCACGGCTATTTCTAGTGTGTGTGATAGGATTAGGGCTTGCGGTCAGCAGAGTTCCCACATCCCAGAGCTCGTCCTGTATGAGGTTTAACTATCAGGTCATTCCAGGTGCTCCTAAACACCAGGTCATAACACCGCAGTTGCTGTTCAGGCTGCTAGTGTGGCTGCAGCCACCTTGTCCACTGCCACCCCTGTACCGACTGTAAACACATACAAACACATAGAAAACACCTTAAAAGGTGTCCAAAAGCTGACAAACTGCTCAGAAGACACAACAAACACATGGAAAATTCACAACTACATATAGTCATGCGAAAAGAAAAGATGTGGAGGAGTAAATGGAGGAGGAGACACAGATATAGGCATGTCATGCCCTTCTAAAATCAATAAAGGCTGGAGTGAAAATCTAAAATCACTCTATCAACACCCAGACGTCTTGACAAAAAAAAATTAAAAAAGAAATATCTTTAGGTAGAATGGTGGTGGGTCCATTCAGAACAATTTCCTTATAAGACGTAGTGGTACCCCATTGGGAGTTGTGCCAAAAAAGGAACCCAATACATTCAGACTAATCCACCATTTGTCATATCCAAGGGGCAGGTCAGTAAACGACAACATCGTCGCGGAACCAAGTACAGTACTATGTACTGTACCTCCTTTGACGAGGCAATCAGGCGGGTCAAGAAGTTGGTAAGGGGCCCCCTAATGGCCAAAACAGACATTAAGGGGGTGTTCCGGTTACTACCTGTGCTTCCGAATAGTGTCCTCCCATTGGGCTGCTTCTGTGAAGGAGCATACTACATAGATCGCTGTTTGCCCATGGGGTGCTCCATATCCTGCTCACTATTTGAGACGTTTATTTGCTTCCTTGAATGTGTCGTCATGGACGTTTGTAAGGCGGCACATATTATCCATTATCTCGACGATTTCTTATGCCTGGGCCCAAAAGATTCACCACAGTGTGAAAACATGCGGTAGTCCACCTGTGAGAAGGAGAGAGCTGGAGGGAGAGTGGACACCCCAGAGTCGAGGGGTTAGATTGAGAAAGGAAGAAGGTGGTGTAGCTTGCTTCATGGGTGGGGTACTGCTGAGTAGCAGAAATTGCTACTAGGCCCAAAAGGATTTCCTGGGCCAGATGCCATTAAAAAATAGTACTTAGGTAAACAGGCGGTGTAGCTTGCTTCATGGGTGAAGTACGCTGCTGAGTAGCACCAAATTCTCCTAGGCCTAAAAGGATTTCCTTGGCTAGATGCTGTTAAAAAGTAGTACTTAGGTAAACAGGCAGTGTAGCTTGCTTCATGGGTGGGGTACTCTGCTGAGTAGCACCAAATTCTACTAGGCCCAAAAGGATTTCCTGGACTAGATGCCATTACAAAATAGTAGTTAGGTAAACAGGCGGTGTAGCTTGCTTCATGGGTGGGGTACTCTGCTGAGTAGCACCAAATTCTACTAGGCCCAAAAGGATTTCCTGGACTAGATGCCATTACAAAATAGTACTTAGGTAAACAGGCGGTGTAGCTTGCTTCAAGGGTGGGGTACGCTGCTGAGTAGCACTAAATTCCACTAAGCCCAAAAGGATTTCCTGGGCCAGATGCCGTTAAAAAATTGTACTTAGGTAAACAGGCAGTGTAGCTTGCTTCATGGGTGGGGTACGCTGCTGAGTAGCACCAAATTCTACTAGGCCCAAAAGGATTTCCGGGGATAGATGCCGTTACAAAATAGTACGCCTCTTCATTATTAATCTGGCTTAATGTCACCTTACAATAGCAAGGTGACATTAACCCTTCATTACCCCATATTATTATTATTTTATTATTATACATTTTTATAGCGCCATTTATTCCATGGCGCTTTACATGTGAATACGAGGCAAATATAGACAAATACATTAAACATGAGCAGATAACAGGCACACGGGTACATAAGGAGGGAGGACCCTGCCCGCTAGGGCTCACAGTCTGCAGGGGATGGGTGATGAATAGTGTTGAGCATTCCGATACCGCAAGTATCGGGTATCGGCCGATATTTGCGGTATCGGAATTCCGATACCGAGATCCGATATTTTTGTGATATCGGGTATCAGTATCGAATCAATAGGGATGTGGAAAATAAAGAATTAAAATAAAAAATATTGATATGCTCACCTCTCCGGCGGCCCCTGGACTTCACGCTGCTATCCGGGAGGCTTCTTTGTTTAAAAACCACGCCTTTCGGACCTGTGAATGACGTCCCGGCTTCTGATTGGTCGCGTGCCGCCCATGTGACCGGCACGCGACCAATCAGAGGCCGCGACGTCATTCGCAGGTCCTCAATTCCTAGAATTAGCAGTTTTGTGAATGAGAATGACGTCGCGGCTTCTGATTGGCCGCGTGCCGCCCATGTGACCGGCACGCGGAAGTGGCATCAATTTCGCCAGAGTTTTTTTTAAAATGTTTGGTGAGGTGATTTTCAAAAATCATCAAGCTTTTAGTCTCCCCAAGTTGACACAGGGGTAGAAAAGTCCTTGCGGATGCAGGATTTGTTCATCTTGATGAACATTAGTCTGTCTACATTGTCACTGGACAGCCGCGTGCGCTTATCTGTCAGCACACCACTAGCAGCGCTGAACACACGTTCAGAGAGAACGCTGGCTGCGGGGCATGACAAGATCTCCAAGGCGTGAGTGGCGAGCTCAGGCCATTTTTCAAGATTGGAAGCCCAAAATGAGCAAGGGTCCAGTTCCACAGTCATGGTATCGCTGTTAACTTGGAGATACTCTTGTACCATCCTCTCTAGGCATTGGCTGTGCGTCAGACTTCTTGTCTCCTGTGGCATTGCAAAGGATGGTCTAAAAAAATCTTGAAATGATTGGAAAAAATTGCTGTTACCACCAGATACGATGTTACTGTTACAATTTGAGTGATGATTCGATAGTCCCACGGTTGGCAAGTTAGAACTCAGAGATTCACTGCATGCACCACTGGTGTTTTGTGGAAAAGCAGATGTTAGATTCTGTAACAGTCTCTGCTGATACTCCTGCATGCATGAATCCTTTTCTATGGCAGGAATTATTTCGCCAAATTTACTCTTGTACCGGGAATCTAAGAGTGTGGCAACCCAGTAGTCGGCATTACTTGGGATTCTGACAATCCGAGGGTCATGTTGCAGGTAGTGCAGCAAGAAGGCACTCATATGTCTTGCGCATCCAGGAGGACCAAGTCCTTGTTGTCTTGGTGGTGGCAAGGTGAGAATCATGCTTCCTTCCTCTGCCCTCTCCCCCCAACCGCGCACAACAGAAATTTGATCAAGGTCTCCCTCATCTGATAAGTGTTCCATGCCCAGCGCCAGTTCGTCCTCCACTGCTTCCTTGCCTCCTGCACCTTCCTCAACAGTTTGGCTGCTACCATGCGCCCTTGGTAATCCCTCTCCCCCAGCCTGCAATGCCAGCCATCTTGGTGCTTCCAACCTTCTTGACCTTGGAGATATTATCCCTTCCGCATACATAGTAACATAGTAACATAGTTAGTAAGGCCGAAAAAAGACATTTGTCCATCCAGTTCAGCCTATATTCCATCATAATAAATACCCAGATCTACGTCCTTCTACAGAACCTAATAATTGTATGATACAATATTGTTCTGCTCCAGGAAGACATCCAGGCCTCTCTTGAACCCCTCGACTGAGTTCGCCATCACCACCTCCTCAGGCAAGCAATTCCAGATTCTCACTGCCCTAACAGTAAAGAATCCTCTTCTATGTTGGTGGAAAAACCTTCTCTCCTCCAGACGCAAAGAATGCCCCCTTGTGCCCGTCACCTTCCTTGGTATAAACAGATCCTCAGCGAGATATTTGTATTGTCCCCTTATATACTTATACATGGTTATTAGATCGCCCCTCAGTCGTCTTTTTTCTAGACTAAATAATCCTAATTTCGCTAATCTATCTGGGTATTGTAGTTCTCCCATCCCCTTTATTAATTTTGTTGCCCTCCTTTGTACTCTCTCTAGTTCCATTATATCCTTCCTGAGCACCGGTGCCCAAAACTGGACACAGTACTCCATGTGCGGTCTAACTAGGGATTTGTACAGAGGCAGTATAATGCTCTCATCATGTGTATCCAGACCTCTTTTAATGCACCCCATGATCCTGTTTGCCTTGGCAGCTGCTGCCTGGCACTGGCTGCTCCAGGTAAGTTTATCATTAACTAGGATCCCCAAGTCCTTCTCCCTGTCAGATTTACCCAGTGGTTTCCCGTTCAGTGTGTAATGGTGATATTGATTCCCTCTTCCCATGTGTATAACCTTACATTTATCATTGTTAAACCTCATCTGCCACCTTTCAGCCCAAGTTTCCAACTTATCCAGATCCATCTGTAGCAGAATACTATCTTCTCTTGTATTAACTGCTTTACATAGTTTTGTATCATCTGCAAATATCGATATTTTACTGTGTAAACCTTCTACCAGATCATTAATGAATATGTTGAAGAGAACAGGTCCCAATACTGACCCCTGCGGTACCCCACTGGTCACAGCGACCCAGTTAGAGACTATACCATTTATAACCACCCTCTGCTTTCTATCACTAAGCCAGTTACTAACCCATTTACACACATTTTCCCCCAGACCAAGCATTCTCATTTTGTGTACCAACCTCTTGTGCGGCATGGTATCAAACGCTTTGGAAAAATCGAGATATACCACGTCCAATGACTCACCGTGGTCCAGTCTATAGCTTACCTCTTCATAAAAACTGATTAGATTGGTTTGACAGGAGCGATTTCTCATAAACCCATGCTGATATGGAGTTAAACAGTTATTCTCATTGAGATAATCCAGAATAACATCCCTCAGAAACCCTTCAAATATTTTACCAACAATAGAGGTTAGACTTACTGGCCTATAATTTCCAGGTTCACTTTTAGAGCCCTTTTTGAATATTGGCACCACATTTGCTATGCGCCAGTCCTGCGGAACAGACCCTGTCGCTATAGAGTCACTAAAAATAAGAAATAATGGTTTATCTATTACATTACTTAGTTCTCTTAGTACTCGTGGGTGTATGCCATCCGGACCCGGAGATTTATCTATTTTAATCTTATTTAGCCGGTTTCGTACCTCTTCTTGGGTTAGATTGGTGACCCTTAATATAGGGTTTTCATTGTTTCTTGGGATTTCACCTAGCATTTCATTTTCCACCGTGAATACCGTGGAGAAGAAGGTGTTTAATATGTTAGCTTTTTCCTCGTCATCTACAACCATTCTTTCCTCACTATTTTTTAAGGGGCCTACATTTTCAGTTTTTATTCTTTTACTATTGATATAGTTGAAGAACAGTTTGGGATTAGTTTTACTCTCCTTAGCAATGTGCTTCTCTGTTTCCTTTTTGGCAGCTTTAATTAGTTTTTTAGATAAAGTATTTTTCTCCCTATAGTTTTTTAGAGCTTCAATGGTGCCATCCTGCTTTAGTAGTGCAAATGCTTTCTTTTTACTGTTAATTGCCTGTCTTACTTCTTTGTTTAGCCACATTGGGTTTTTCCTATTTCTAGTCCTTTTATTCCCACAAGGTATAAACCCCTTACACTGCCTATTTAGGATGTTCTTAAACATTTCCCATTTATTATCTGTATTCTCATTTCTGAGGATATTGTCCCAGTCTACCAGGTTAAGGGCATCTCTAAGCTGTTCAAACTTTGCCTTCCTAAAGTTCAATGTTTTTGTGACTCCCTGACAAGTCCCCCTAGTGAAAGACAGGTGAAACTGCACAATATTGTGGTCGCTATTTCCTAAATGCCCAACCACCTGCAGATTTGTTATTCTGTCAGGTCTATTAGATAGTATTAGGTCTAAAAGTGCTGCTCCTCTGGTTGGATTCTGCACCAATTGTGAAAGATAATTTTTCTTGGTTATTAGCAGAAACCTGTTGCCTTTATGGGTTTCACAGGTTTCTGTTTCCCAGTTAATATCCGGGTAGTTAAAGTCCCCCATAACCAGGACCTCATTATGGGTTGCAGCTTCATCTATCTGCTTTAGAAGTAGACTTTCCATGCTTTCTGTTATATTTGGGGGTTTGTAACAGACCCCAATGAGAATTTTGTTACCATTTTTCCCTCCATGAATTTCAACCCATATGGACTCGACATCCTCATTCCCTTCGCTAATATCCTCCCTTAAAGTGGACTTTAGACAAGACTTTACATAGAGACAAACCCCTCCTCCTCTCCGATTTTTACGATCCTTTCTAAACAGACTGTAACCCTGTAAGTTAACTGCCCAGTCATAGCTTTCATCTAACCATGTCTCGGTTATTCCCACTATGTCAAAGTTACCTGTAGATATTTCTGCTTCTAGTTCTTCCATCTTGTTTGTCAGGCTTCTGGCGTTTGCGAGCATGCAGTTTAGAGGATTTTGTTTTGTTCCAATCTCCTCACTGTGGATTGTTTTAGAAATGTTCTTACCTCCCTTCTGAGTATGTTTTCCTGGGTCGTCTTTGTTCGAGTCTAATGTTTTTCTTCCCGTCCCCTCTTCTTCTAGTTTAACGCCCTCCTGATGAGTGTAGCGAGTCTTCTGGCGAATGTGTGTTTCCCAGGTTTGTTGAGGTGTAGTCCGTCTCTGGCGAGGAGTCCATCATACCAGTAATTCACACCGTGGTCCAGGAATCCAAATCCTTGTTGTCTGCACCATCGTCTTAGCCAGTTGTTTGCATCAAGGATCCTGTTCCATCTCCTGGTGCCATGCCCGTCTACTGGAAGGATAGAAGAAAAAACTACCTGTGCATCCAGTTCCTTTACTTTCTTCCCCAACTCTTCAAAGTCCTTGCAGATTGTCGGTAGGTCCTTCCTTGCCGTGTCTCCTCCTGTTTTTCCTACTCCTCCTCTTGTTCCACCACCTGACTACGAACACTGTGTAAGGTGTGCTCCAGCATGTAAATCACAGGAATGGTCATGCTGATAATGGCATTGTCAGCACTAAACATCTTCGGTGTTATTTCAAAACTGTGCAGAAGGGTGCATAGGTCCCTGATCTGAGACCACTCCTGCAGCATGATTTGCCCCACCTCTTGATCTCGTTGGCCCAGGCTATACGTCATAACGTATTGCACCAGGGCTCGTCATTGCTGCCACAGTCGCTGCAACATGTGCAGAGTTGAATTCCACCATGTGGGCACATCGCATTTCAGCCGTGAACTGGCAGGCCCAACGACTTCTGTAGAGATGTAAGTCGTTGAGCTGCAGGATGCGAACGGCGGAAGTGAGCACACAGCGACCATGCCCTCTGCAGAAGCCCATCTAGTCCGGGATAGTGGGATAAAAATTGCTGGACAACCAGGTTCAAAACGTGAGACATACAGGGCACGTGTGTGACATTGACCCGGCGAAGGGCCACACCCAGGTTTGCAGCATTGTCGCACACAGCCTTCCCTGGCTGCAGGTTGAGTGGAGACAGCCATTGATGGAACGCGGTCTCCAGAGCTGATTACAACTCCTCAGCTGTGTGACTCACATTTCCCAGACATTTCAATGTAAACACTGCCTGATGCCGTTGAGCCCTGGTGAGGTGTGCAGGATTCCTTCTGTGCAGTTACAACACGGGTGGCATAACCAGACCGGCTTTGGGTGCAGGTGGAGGACCGAGAGGAGGTTGAGGAGGCAGGAGCAGTGGAGGAACTTCTAGATACATAGGATTGATGAGCAACTCGTGGAGACGGCAAGATTTGGACAGCAGCCCCTTCTCCTGATGTCGCCGTAGTTACCCAGTGCTCAGTCACTGACATGTAATGCCCCTGTCCACGTCTACTCGTCCAAGTGTCTGTGGTGAAATGCACCCTGTCACACAGAGTTTCTCAAGGAAGCGGTGATGTTGTGTGCAACATGCTGGTGTAGCGCAGGCACAGCTTTCTTTGAGAAGTAGTGGTGACTGGGCATCTGGTAATGGGGCACTGCGACAGACATAAGGTCTCGAAAATCCTCTGTGTCCACCAGGCGGAAAGGCAGCATTTCTGTAGCCAACAGCTTGCAGATGGAGAAATTCAACCTCTTAGCTTTGTCATGGCTATGAGGAAATGGTCTTTTACTTGTCCACATCTGAGGGACTGAGGGCTGGCTGCCGTGCTTTGACGGAGTTGAGTAGGGTGTCCCCGGCAAACTGCTGGTCTGTGAGGAAGGTGCTGACAGAGATGTTATGTTGCTTGATCAAAATGTGGTGACGATGTTGGAGAGCGCTCAACAACAGCAGGTGTTTCCACTTGCAAATGTACTGGCAACCTGCCAATCACACTGGCTGTTGCGGGTAAAAAGGTGTAAGGTCTGTGTCCAAAACCATGTGCGACTGCTGTCCCCACAGTCACAGAGGATGAAAAGGACACGGATGCACTTGATGGGGCAGACGGTGGTTGACCCGGCTTACTAGGCCGCATTGTAGCACAATGCGCTTCCCACTGCAACTTATGCCTCATATCCATGTGACGGTTCACGCATGAAGTACTCAAGCTAGTCATTTTTTGTCCTCTACTGAGATTTTGTTGACAAGTCTTACAGAGAACATGAGTTGGGTCATCCTTTGCAATGTCAAAAAATGCCCAGGCTATGCAAGGCTTAGAGCCCGTGCGACCTGAAGAGCCACCAAGACTTCTGGTCTGTGGCACAGTTGGGGTTGAAGATGCAGTTGTTGACGTGCTTCCAGTACTCCGTCTCTGTCCAGGAAGGCACAAAGTAACCTCATCGCCAGACTCGTCACTAGCATCACTGCTGACCTCAATGACTGGCGGACTGGGGGTTGACAGGAAGTGGGGTCTACAACCTCGTCATCATCATCCTGTGTGCTTTCTCACCTGTCATCCTCAGAGCCAACCTCTTCCTGCCCTGCCCCAATCAGGTATCTCAGTCTCATCATCATCTTCCTCATTGTCTCCACCAACAGGAGTTACAGTTTGGGAACGAGGGTCTACATTTTGCTCAGAACCTTCTTCATCTGGGCCTGGATCTGACTCACAACGATTCTGGGCATCAGTGCAGATCATTTCCTTGTCTGGATTCACAGAAGCTCTGGAGCAGACCTCTGATTCCCAGGCTATAGTATGCTTAAACAGCTCTACAGACTCAACCATGTGTGTTACCCTATGCTCAGACGGGAGGCTGGAGACTTGGGAGCTGTGAGGAAGCAAGTGCGATTGGGGCTACTCTGCTGACGCGCAGACACTGCTCCTAGGCCCAAAACTATTAACTGGGTTAGATGCAGTAAAAATTGAGATACACAGGTGGTGTAGTTAGTTTCACAGGCGGGCTACTCAGATGACCATCAGACAATGCTACTAGCCCAAAAGGATTGGCTGAGCTAGATTACACCAAATGCTGTGACAAACACTTGCACAGCACTGGCACAGATCTGCCTGGTAACAGTGCTATGAACTGCTGTAACCTACCCTGAAAAGGGCTGATATTACAACTAGTCCCGACTCCTCCAGACTCCCTAAACCTATCTCTCTGAAAATTCGCTCCCAAAAAATCACTCTTAGACTGTATAGCTCCCACAGCAGCAGCGGTGCGGTCTAACACTAAGCTGCAGCAGTGAGGAAATGGTGGGGACGGGGTAAATGGCTGGTTCTTATAGGGCAAAGACATGTGACATACATAGCCAATGACACATGCCCTTGCTTGTGTGCATCACATGCACATTGTTGTGGGTGTGTGCACTGCTGATAGGCTGAGAGACTGCACCACCCCACTGTAAATGCGGGAAAGAGAACAAAATGGAGATCGCCGTTATTTCAGCACAGATCTATCTCCCGCCCTCCCCCCCGCCCACTATACACTGAAACAGTCTATTAACAATAATAACCAGTTTTAATGTGCAAATCAAGTTAGGCTTTTGGTGAACGAACAGTTATCGAACAGAAACTCGAACAGCCGAATTTTAAGCAAATTGTTCGGGTTTGTCGATCGACTCGAACACCGCCCAAAACAGCTCGAATTTGAAATTGGCGAACAGTTCTACTCGAAAACCGCTCATCTCTACTCATAAAATTTATGAACTAAGTGCAACAACTGCCAAAAATTAGTTGTAGAGACTGCAATACCATGGAAGACACTTAGAGGAGGGCTTCAGAAAACTTTATGTTTCCCATTATAAGGAGAAGGACTCAAAGTCTGATAAAGGCTATCCACTAAGTACAAAGGCTGAAGAACATTTACCACTTGGGGGTTATTGCACTGTTATTTTGAGATCTAGCCACAGATTTTTAATGATGCTCAAATCGCAGGACTGTGAGGCCATTATACAACCTCCAGCTTGCGCCTTTTGAGGTTGTGTACTTTGGATTTTGACGTGTGTTTAGGACCCTTCTCCATTTGTAGAAGCCATCCTCTTTTCAACTTCAGCTTTTTTACAGATGGTGTTATGTTTGCATCAAGAATTTGACAAAATTTCATTGAATTCATTCTATCCTCTACGGGTAAAATGTTCCCAGTGCCATTGGCTGCAACACAGCCCCAAAGCAAGATTGATCCAAACTCCATACTTAATCATTGACAAAATGTTATTTTCCTGAAATTATGTGCCTTTTTTCTGCACACCTACCTTTGATCATTGCGGCTAAAGAGGTCTATTTTAACCTCATTTGTACACAGAACTTGTTTCCAAAAAGGAATAAGACTTGTTTAGACATTCCTTTGCATACATTTGACTGAATTTTATGCTGAGGATGCAGAGGAGGTTTTTTTCTGATGATTCTTCCATGAAGACCATATTTATGCAGGTGAAGGTCTTGAAGGTCTGAAGGTCTTTTGCAGTGAAGCTGGGGTTCTGATTTTCCTCTCTAGTAATCCTATGAGCAGCTCTCACTGAAATTTTGCTTACTCTTCCAGACCTTATTTTGACCTTCACTGTTCCTGTCAGCTGCCATTTCTTAAATACATTTCAAACTGTGGAATGGGCAATTTCAACTCTTTGCTGTTTTCTCATAGCCTTCATCTGCTTACTGGGCCACCACCATTTTAATTTTTTCAGAGCGCTAGGTAGCTGTATGGACGAACACGTGTGCTGTTTTTTGACGCAAGATTAGAGGAGGCTGGGTTTTTTTAAAGCTGGGAATTTTGCATCACCTGACCTTTCCTAATGATAATAGTGAGCAAGCCATAACCTTAATGGACTAACTAAGATGAACTAAGATAAAGTGTTAACGTCCCTGCACACTTCCCATTCTCCTCTTGTCCGACAGTGACGCCGACTCACTCACCTCCCTGCCCACGTTTCCTTTTCCTGCTCCTGCCTCCCGGGGTGTGTGTACACCTGGTAGATCTCTGAGCAATGCACTTAGTGTGCGTGTGTGCTTTCCAGGTCTCTTACAGAGTGCATGCCATCCTAAATTGTCCCCTGCCAATGGCTGGGAAGCACTTATTATTTAAGGCACCTTCCCCTGTTGCCTGATTAACGTGTTCACTCTGCTATTTTGCATGCTTGCTTGCTAATTCTCAGGTCCTCTGTTCCAGTATATCTTCCAGTACCAGCCAAGTTTACTCAAACCTTCAGGGGCTCTATTGAAGAGTCAGGTTGTCACATAGTTATGCCATACAGGCTCTCATCGGTCCACGGCACAGTGGTTCCACCATCATTTCCATTACATAAGGTCTGAAGCCTTTGTGAAATTTATCTGAGCACACAAATGTCTAAGGGTGCTAAAACTTTTGCATTGGCTCTTTTTCCTGCTAGTTAAACAATATTTTTATTTTTTGCCTAAAATACAAAGGGGTGTCCAAACTTTTACATAATACTGTATATGTAAGATAATTGTAGAAGTCAGCCTCATATACATCCTGTAGAAATTATGAAGGAGGACATCATAAAATTGGAAAAATTAAGAGAGGCAGTAGCATGATGACCCTCTAAAAAATGTGACTAAGGACCAAATCATTTGTACTAAAACTGTGTTTCAGTGGCTAATCAGAAGGACCGATTTCCACTTAAAAATCATTGGTACTAATATTGAAGTCACGAGGCTCAAATAACTACTCCAAATCATTTGTGATAAAATTGTGTTTCAGTGAAAAGTCCACGTTTAAAAATATAAATTAGTCCTGCTAATACCTTTGTCCTGAAGCAATGCCACATTTTGGTAGAATAATATGTTGTGCTGGTAATATTTTGGCCAAGGCAGGAGTCCACATTTCAAAATATAATTTTTTTTGTGGCATTATTGTGGTCCAGAAATACGGCCAGATTTCTCCAGAAAAATATTTTGTCTTCTGGTATTGAGACCATGTTGGAAAACACAAATTGTTTGCACTAACATTTCTGAATCTAAATTGTGAGGAATAAGAGCGTGCTACAGAAAGCACATATAAATCTTTTGCGCTAATTGTGTGCTCCAGCCAGCAGGCCACATTTCAGCATGGGACAGGGCCTGGGACAGAGCTTGGAGCAGCATTTCTGGCTTAAACAATGATCAGTAAAATATGGATTAGAGACAGGTGTAGGCCTGGTGGTCTGAGAGCCCTGCCAAGATAAGGCTGGACACATGAAGGAGACACAACTTGGAGTCCAAAGATTTTAAAAAAACTACAGGCAGAAACCACTAAAGTGGCATCAATTTATTTTACTCACTTATATAGTGTCATTACTTTCACAGTAATTTACAGACATGATCAATTTCCGCAGAGTAGAAACATCATAATAGGCCTCTGACACCCTTCCACCACAGGCAACCCATCAGAGGGAGCCCAGCACTATTCCATTTTTGGATATCAAAAAGCAAAGAGTCAACCCCCCTAAGGGCATTGACATTGAGCTTAAAATACTCCTGCACCATCTTCTCTAGCTGTCTTTGGCAGGGTTTTATCCCAGGTCCCCAATGCTGAAAGCGAGCAGTGCTAACTACTAAGCCAACTTGCTGCCTCTGCCACTTACACTTTTTCATTGACTAGTCAAAGTTACTGGGTTTGGAAGTTTGAAACTGCGATCTACGCTGTGTGCCTCACTGCTGTCTGTGAATAATCACGCTTAAGATTCTCTATGAGAGTGTTTCAATACTCGAGTATGCACACGTTACTTTCGAAAGGGTGAAGCATCTGGCAAAATGTACTCTTGTATTATGGATCTAACAGAGTGCAACCCAGTAACCAGCACTATTTATAATCATAACTGTAGACAACAACCATGTTGAAGTTAGTCCAGCGAGGAGACGCTCATCTGTGAGACACTTCCATGAGATCCAAGTACATGGTGTGCTGGTGGTGCGGATAGACTTGAACTTGCTTCCTCCATCCTCTCCTGCTAACCACGAACAACAGAGTGGGGATCATTATCCTCTTCATCTCCTCACTGTTGCGCGCCCATGACCTCTTCCTCCTCGTCCTCCTCCATTTGTTCTTCGGTTCCTACACCTTTAATAAAAGCTTGCCTTTTATCTAGAGCCCCCCTCGATCACTGTAATCCACCTTCCCATGGCACCCACCTGTGCGATGACAAAAGTTGGAGATATTGTTGTCGTTTCAGCATCCTCCTCTGCGACCAGCACCTCCTCCTGCAGACTGTTCAAAGCATACTACAGCATGTAGATCACCGGAATAGTGATGCTGATGATGGCCACATCAGTGCTAACCATGTTAGTGGCCATTTTGATACTGTACAAAAGGATGCAGAGGTCCATCACCTGTGCACACACCGCGGATGTGATTTGTTACACGTTCGTACTGCATGAGGCCAGAGTTTGCAAAATATCATACTTTAACAGGGGTCATTGCTGCTCCCACAGTCGCTGCAACATGTGCACAGTGTAATTTGCAAACAACCTGTTAGGACTGGCGGAACGCACCAAGACAGATGATAAAGGTGCGTTCGCAGTCCGGGGTCCACCGTGCAGGTGGAGACCTGCTGCTAGTAATTGGCAGACAATATGGCGGTACACTAAAGTATACACGCGTGGGTTAAACCTCACCCAGCGTGAAGAAAGCGATCCTGTTAACTCACAGGACCGCAGTACCGCACTAGAGCGCGAGCAAGTGGTCAGCGGACTTAACCCCAGAAGGGATTGAAGCCCGATTAGACCCTTGCTGGCGTAACACCGCAACTGGGTGTGTAGAGAACCTTAGGACAAATATGTGCACAAGAGTGCGAGCGATGCCGCACTAACGGACGCCACTAACCACCCAGTCTCGGGTATGGAAAGCGCAAGGCAAGCGCACGGCGCCGTACTGGCAGGCACAGCTATAGGACGCTGAGATGTGTGTAACGTGTAGATGGCAAGTCGGGCGCTAGATAGCTACCATCATCCGCGAACAGTCAACAACACTAGGGAGGGATATTTAGGAGCTTTCATCCTTCGACATACATCCATCTACACACACACATAATAACAAGACAATACTAGCGCATGGCCGTGCGGTCATGCGCAGTTTATATAGGAGCAGCACAGGAAGTGGCCACAGCACTTTTGCCCTTCTAGGACCTGCCAAGAGGACCAATGGAATGTGCTGCAGAGCCTGAGCACATGACCCTCGATCTCCAACGGGAGACCTTACGCTGGGCATGCTCAGTACATGCAGACAAGGACTTAGTCCCAGAGAAGTCCGCTCGCTGCTGACCAGTACTGACTTTAATGGCAGAGACTGGAGAAGCAGCACTAACTCTCTGAACAGAGTGAGAACGAGCAAGACGCTGGGACCGACGTCCTTGCTGAGCAGGCTCCACTGCGGCTGGACAAGAATGGGAGACCGCAGCGGAAGTGGCTCGGGATTCCCCCAGTGCAGAAGCGGGAACTCGACCCCTAACATTACCCCCCCTCCTAGGGCCCCCCCCTCCTTGGGCCTCGCTACGTTCAAAGGCAGCAATGAGCTGCGGAGCCCGAATGTGCTCCACAGGCTCCCAGGTTCTATCCTCTGGACCATGACCCTTCCAATCCACCAAATAAAATTTTTTGCCACGTACCACCTTGCTTCCCACAATAGCATTCACCTCAAATTCATCCGTGGATGAACCCGATGTCCCAGCAGATGACTCAGAAAACCGAGACAAGCGAACGGGCTTTAAGAGGGAAACGTGAAAGGTATCGGTGATACCAAGGCGTGGAGGAATGGCCAAACGGTAAACCACAGGGTTGACCTGTTCCAGAACTTTAAACGGGCCAATGTAGCGAGGAGCAAACTTAGTGGACTCAACTCGCAGCCTGATGTTACGGGCGGAGAGCCACACTAAGTCGCCGGGAGCAAAGACCGGAGCAGGGCGCCGGTGTGTATCAGCCGAAACCCTCATTCTCTCCTTGGAGGCCCGGATAGCATCCTGTGTGCGGTCCCAGATGTCACGTGCCTCCACCGCCCAGTCTGCCACCCTAGAATCGGTGGAGGACACGGGCATGGGCACAGGGACACGCGGATGCTGGCCGTAATTAAGGAGAAAAGGAGTTTGACCAGTGGAATCGGCTACGGCGTTGTTCAGGGCAAACTCCGCCCAAGGTAGCAAAGATGCCCAGTCATCCTGCCTAGCAGAGACGAAATGTCGCAAATATGTCACCAGAGTCTGGTTGGTTCTCTCCACCAACCCATTCGTCTCGGGATGGTAAGCAGAGGAGAGGTTTAACTCTATGCTGAGTAAACGGCAGAGCTCTCTCCAAAACCGAGATGCGAACTGGGGACCCCGATCGCTGACAATTTTATCAGGCATACCATGCAAACGGAAAACGTGTTTAACGAACAACACCGCCAAGGCCCGTGCTGAGGGTAACCGAGGAAGCGGCACCAAATGCACCATCTTAGAGAAATGGTCAGTGACAACCCAAATAATGGAGCAGCCACGCGACTTGGGTAGACCCACCACAAAGTCCATTCCGACCATCTCCCAGGGCCTGTCTGCCACCGGTAGAGGGTAAAGCAACCCAGCAGGCCGTTGCCGAGGAGACCGATTCTGGGCGCAAGAAACGCACGCCTGAATGTAGTCCCTGACATCTCGGGCCATATGCGGCCACCAGTATGTTCTCGCCAAAAGCTCTGATGTCCTCTTGGTCCCAAAATGCCCCCCCACTCTGGAGGAGTGAGCCCAAGAGAGAACCTCCGGTCGCAAGTTAGCTGGCACGAAAGTCTTGCCCGGGGGCACAGACTCTAGCGAAACCGGAGCTACAGTTCTCAGGCTCTCAGAAGGGACAATAAGCCGAGGCTCCTCCTCCTCCTCCTCAGATGACACTACGGAGCGGGAGAGAGCGTCGGCACGAACGTTCTTCTCCCCGGAGAGAAAATGGAGAGTAAAATGGAACCGGGAGAAGAACAGGGACCATCTAGCCTGGCGAGAATTCAGCCGCTGGGCCGTCTGTATATACACCAAGTTCTTGTGGTCAGTGAAGACTTGGAAGGGAAAGCAAGCTCCCTCCAAGAGGTGTCTCCACTCTGAAAAAGCCAACTTCATGGCTAGCAACTCCCTGTCCCCGATGGAATAATTCCTCTCCGCTGGTGTGAAGGTCTTGGAGAAGAAGAAGCAAGGATGCTTCCGACCTTGAGCATCCTTTTGGAAAAGGACTGCTCCAGCACCAACGGATGAGGCATCCACCTCCAAGATGAATGGTTTATCTACATCGGGGCGATGTAGGATGGGAGCGCTAGCGAAGTGTGACTTAATCGAGAGAAAGGCCTTGGAGACCTCCTCTGACCACAACTTGGGATTTGCTCCCTTCTTGGTGAGGGCGACCAAGGGAGCTACCAAAGTTGAGAAGTGTGGAATGAACTGGCGATAATAATTAATGAACCCCATAAAGCGCTGCACCGCTTTAAGAGAATGGGGTTCCTGCCAGTCCATTACAGCCTGTAGCTTGGCAGGATCCATAGCCAAACCCTGGGCAGAAATGATATATCCAAGGAAAGGCAAGGACTCCTGCTCAAACACACACTTCTCCAACTTGGCGTAGAGGGAGTTTGCCCGTAAGAGGTCGAAGACTTTGCGAACATCTCTCCGATGGGAGTCTATATCTGGAGAGTAGATGAGAATGTCATCCAGATAGACTACGACCGAGGTGGTGAGCATATCCCGAAAGATGTCGTTCACAAAGTCTTGGAAAACGGCTGGGGCATTACAGAGCCCAAAGGGCATCACTAGATATTCATAGTGCCCATCCCTGGTGTTAAAAGCCGTCTTCCATTCATCCCCCTCACGGAAGCGAATCAGGTTGTAAGCACCCCGCAGATCTAACTTTGTAAATACCTTTGCTCCCCGTAGCCTATCAAAGAGCTCAGATATCAGGGGTAATGGGTACTTGTTCTTAACGGTAATGGCGTTAAGACCCCTGTAGTCGATGCATGGACGTAAGTCTCCAGTCTTCTTCTGTACGAAGAAGAACCCAGCCCCTGCCGGTGACACTGACTTCCTAATGAATCATCTTGCCAGATTCTCCTGAATATACTGGGACATTGCCTCCGTCTCCGGGAGAGATAACGGGTAGACTCGACCCCGGGGAGGCTCAGCACCAGGCAAGAGGTCGATAGGACAGTCATAGGGGCGGTGAGGCGGAAGGGTCTCCGCAGCTCTTTTGGAGAACACGTCTGCATGGGACCAATAGTGCTTGGGGAGAGAGGAAAGATCTGCGGGTACCTGTGTAGTAGCAACCTGAACGCACTCCCTCTGACATCTACCCTCACAGGATTTACTCCATCCCAAAATTCTCCCAGAGGACCACTCAATATGAGGAGAATGGTAGCGAAGCCATGGCATCCCCAACAGGACCTCATCAATTCCCTCAGGAATGACTAATAGGGAGATTATCTCCTGATGTGATGGAGACACAGATAGGGTGAAAGGAATGGTTTGGTGGGTAATCTGTGAAGGTAGTGTTGACCCATTTACCACTCGAACGGTCACTGGCTGGGCGAGCATCACCAAGGGTATTGCGTGACGCTGGGCAAAGGCGGAGGACATAAAGTTACCCTCTGCCCCAGAGTCCAAGCATAGCTCGACCGTGAGAGTGGATGGGCCTATGGTAATTGTCCCCTTGAAGGACAACTTTGAGGCAAACGTCGCCGTGTCTAGTGTACCTCCTCCAACTGCCACTAGACGCTGACGTTTCCCCGACCGCTGAGGACTCTTGGAGGCAAGACGTCCTGACTGCTGGCAAACATGACGAACCTTATGTGCACGAGCGGACTGAGACTTGGATCCCGCTCGTGTCACCTCCAAGGTCTCATGTGACTCAGATGCCTGGACTGGAGATTTCAAAGGTTTGGCGAAGGTAGGAGCCAGCCGAAACCTCTGCCTACACTGGGCTCGTTCCAACCTCCGCTCGTTAAAACGGAGGTCTATACGAGTAGAAATAGATATTAACTCCTCCAGTGTGGCAGGAATCTCCCTAGTGGCCAGAGCGTCCTTAACATGGTCAGCCAGGCCCCTCCAGAATATGGGGATAAGGGCTTTATCCGACCACTCCAGCTCGGAAGCTAAAGTACGGAATCGGACGGAAAAATGGCTGACCAAGGACTCACCCTGAGTAAATGCCAGTAGTTGGAGCGCTGTATCATGGGTGAGTTGAGGTCCTAGAAAGACCTTTTTCAGCGTGCCCAGAAACAACGGAGCACTCTGCACCACATGATCATCACGCTCCCACAGCGGCGTAGCCCACTCCAACGCCCTGCCCGACAACAGCGAGACAATAAATCCCACCTTAGCCCGCTCTGTAGGAAAACGTGCAGCCAGGAGCTCGAGATGGATAGAGCACTCGCTCACGAATCCACGACAATGTTTGCTCTCTCCAGCAAACTTGTCAGGTAGTGGGAGACGGGATAAAGTCGGAGCAGGGGTGGCAGTGGACAAACTGGCTGCGGCTACACTTGCAGCCTGCACAGCTACAGCAGTGACATCCACAGCTGAGGTTGTACGCTCAAGAGCCGCCAACCTTCCCTCCAGCTGCTGGATGTACCGCTGTAAACGCTGGTCGTCCGCCATTTTACTAGCCAGACCCTGGCGCTAGTATTCTGTTAGGACTGGCGGAACGCACCAAGACAGATGATAAAGGTGCGTTCGCAGTCCGGGGTCCACCGTGCAGGTGGAGACCTGCTGCTAGTAATTGGCAGACAATATGGCGGTACACTAAAGTATACACGCGTGGGTTAAACCTCACCCAGCGTGAAGAAAGTGATCCTGTTAACTCACAGGACCGCAGTACCGCACTAGAGCGCGAGCAAGTGGTCAGCGGACTTAACCCCAGAAGGGATTGAAGCCCGATTAGACCCTTGCTGGCGTAACACCGCAACTGGGTGTGTAGAGAACCTTAGGACAAATATGTGCACAAGAGTGCGAGCGATGCCGCACTAACGGACGCCACTAACCACCCAGTCTCGGGTATGGAAAGCGCAAGGCAAGCGCACGGCGCCGTACTGGCAGGCACAGCTATAGGACGCTGAGATGTGTGTAACGTGTAGATGGCAAGTCGGGCGCTAGATAGCTACCATCATCCGCGAACAGTCAACAACACTAGGGAGGGATATTTAGGAGCTTTCATCCTTCGACATACATCCATCTACACACACACATAATAACAAGACAATACTAGCGCATGGCCGTGCGGTCATGCGCAGTTTATATAGGAGCAGCACAGGAAGTGGCCACAGCACTTTTGCCCTTCTAGGACCTGCCAAGAGGACCAATGGAATGTGCTGCAGAGCCTGAGCACATGACCCTCGATCTCCAACGGGAGACCTTACGCTGGGCATGCTCAGTACATGCAGACAAGGACTTAGTCCCAGAGAAGTCCGCTCGCAGCTGACCAGTACTGACTTTAATGGCAGAGACTGGAGAAGCAGCACTAACTCTCTGAACAGAGTGAGAATGAGCAAGACGCTGGGACCGACGTCCTTGCTGAGCAGGCTCCACTGCGGCTGGACAAGAATGGGAGACCGCAGCGGAAGTGGCTCGAGATTCCCCCAGTGCAGAAGCGGGAACTCGACCCCTAACACAACCTTCACTGACTCAAGGTTCAGTGGAAAAAGCCATTGTACAAACTAGGTCTTGATTGCTGGCCAGAACACTTGCGCTGTGTGACTGTGTTCTCCAAGGCATATCAATTTATACACTGCCTGATTGCGATTTTCCCTAGATGTGCAGTATAGCATTCATCTGGATTCTCTCTATTGTGTTGGAACGTGTGTTTCTATAAGGGAGGTGTTAAGGGCTCAGGTGGAGGTCCTAGAGGAGGTGGAGGAGGCCGGAGCAGTGGAGGAATGGTTAGAAACAGAGGTTTGTCCAGCAAGCCTTGGGGATTCCAAGATTTGTTGTCTAGTGACACCTTTGTGTCTAGTGTTTTAGCTCAGCATCCCTTGGTATGTAGGGGTTTAGTTCTCCAAAACTAGGTGTTTAGTAGTTTAGTTCACCTTCTTATGGTGTGCAGCGGTTTAGTTCTCCATCCCCAAGTGCCCTGCAAGTCTTGAGGATTCCAAGACTTGTGGCGCAACTCCTTCCCCTTCCGCACTCTCAGCCACCAGAATCACCTGGTGCCAAGCCAGCAATTTGTAATGCAGCGTTGAAATGCACCCTGTCACGCATAGATTTTTTCAAGGAACCTGTGATGTTGTCTGCGACATGCTGGTGTAGCGCAGGCACATTTTTTTAGAGACGTAATGATAACTCATCAACATGTACTGGATGATGACCATCAGCTTTCGGAAACTGTCTGTATCCAACAGGCAGAAAGGCTGCATTTCCGTGGATATCAGATTGTTACGGTTACCCTTGTAAAAACATGCTAAATTTGGGGCTAAATGAAAATTTTTGTGGGAAAAATGTTTCTTTTTTCCTTTCACATTGCTTTTATTCCTGTGAAGTACCTTAATGGTTAACAAAGTTCTTGAATGTGGTTGTCAGCACTTTTAAGGGTGACGTTTTTTAAAAAAGTGTCAACTTGTGCATTTTCCATCATATAGGCCCTTTAAAGTCACTTTGAATGTGATTTGGCCTCTAAAAAAAACGGTTTTGGAAATTTTGTAGGAAAAATTTGAAATTGTTTATACATACATTACATTGTTTGTATATTTTTAACCCATATAACTTATTAAAAATGGTGTCTTAAAAATGAGGCCTAATGTGTATAAACTAGACGTATGGGCAATGTATTTATAAATTATTTTGTAAAGCATAATTAACTAATTTGAGGATATAAAAATTCAAAATTGCTAGATTCTTTATTTTTTAGTCAAAATTCTGATATTTGCACAAATAAATACGAAAAAAATTGACTTAAATTTACCACTAACAAAAAGTTAAATGTGTCACCAAAAAGATTCTCAGAAACACTGGGATTTGTTTAAGTGTTCTAGAGTTATTACCACATACATTGACAGTGGTCAGAGTTGTAAAATACTTACAGAAAGATAATTCTCACACTATAGCTTCTATTTATAAATAATTAAAAAATTATATCAATGATTGTGAAAGACCATAGTAATCTCCACTTATGTAACTATTTCTCCCTTTGCAAATTTGCTTAAGAAAATACTTATAACTCTGGTAAAAAATCCGGTTTAATCTTAAGTTTATTTATTGTCTTTTGATGTCTAAACCCAAATCTCAAGCGTTAATGACAATAACCATTAGGTTCAGAGGTGTAGACATTAAGATCCCTAAAACAAGCTTATATTATGCCACTTGCCCTTGCGGCTTGATATATATCGGCCTAACAACAAGGCAATTGAAAGTTCGAGTGAGAGAGCACGTCCTGGGAATACAGGCGGCTGCTGGATGTATTGATACCACTATGTTAAAAACAATACCTAAACATTTTAAGGAATTCCACTCTTGTGACTCGACGCTACTGAGGGTTAGGGGCATTGATTTGCTAAATATTAACATCAGGGGAGGTTCTATGTCCAAACGCCTTGCTCAAATGGAGACAAGGTGGATATGGACTTTACGTACGATCCATCCAGATGGGTTGAATGAGAATATCTCATTCGCCCCATTTCTTTGATCCACATGATGTCTGCACGCCATTTAGGATGCTGGTACCTTCTGGTCCGGCTATTCATTGTTTTTATATTTTTAGCATTTTGCATATATGTTATGTGGTTGTCGGTTCTCTGTTTTTACTTGTATTATTTGTCTTTAGGGCCATTTCGGTGTATTGGGCAGTCTGCAATGTCGTTGTTTATTATATTGTCTGGAGATACATATTGATTGAAGATACATGAGGATATCGATAGTGTCATCTACATGAACGGAAGAGGAAATATTTATGTATCCATCTTCTTCTGGGAAGGATATTTCCATCTAGCAAGTTGTCAAGACTACTGCTTCATCCATATGTTATGCTGTTTTTATGTATGGGGTATATTATTGTAAATATGGGTTTGAGGCATGGCATGTGTTTTCTTTTGGCATGCTCTTTGATGTGGACTATATATTTCATATGCCTAGCTGTATGTAACAGTAATTTGAATATTGGTATGGGGAAGTATTTACTTATATATTAATATCTGGTTACTATTATTACATGCCCTATTGATATATTTTGCTGCCATACGATGTGTTTATGTATATAGACTATAGTCCCTTCTTCTATGTTTGCCAGTATCTTCTGTATATTATTGCTCCTGCTTGCCCTATCTATCAATGGCCGAGATGTATCCTTTCTCGAGTGCGCATGCGCTGGTCTGCTGTGCGCCGCTCTGCTTCTTTGTCTGTCTGACGCCGGATCACATGGGGCCCCATCTGTTTCCGGTGTCGGCGTTCATCTTGGAGCTTGCGCGTGTGCACGGCGTCTAGTCGCAGGTGTGCTGGATGGAGGAGCCCCTCCTCTTTTAATCACGGTTGAGTATTTAATGGGATCTGGTGCCGCTTACACTTACCCCCTGATGAAGGAGCTGGCGCTCTGAAACGCGCGTAGGGGTCAGGTTCAGCCGCAGGTCCCCGCTGTTAGTTGTATCCACCAGGTATGTACTGATTTTGTGATACGCCCCATGCTATGGGCATTGTCCGTATACCTGCATTTAGTTATAGCTCGGGGGTTTTTCTATTATGACAGTCCCTGGTGGTACACGTATGGCGGGCTGATCTGGTAGACCTGTTTGGTCTGTACCTGTGTGTGTGCTGCGGCCATTTGTGCTGTGTATCCATTCCCCTGTTAGCACTACTATTCTGTTTCATGTTTTTACATTATATCTAATAAAATCTTTTTTATGGGACTTGTTTGGCTGATTGTTTGTTCTTCTTGGGTTTGGTTTATAGTTATCAGCTGGTCCCTAATACATATGTCCGTATGCATATTTAGTATCGTTTTCATATGTACATTTATTATATGATTCTGTTGGAGATAGAATATGCTTGCCTCAATAATATTTCTATGCTATGTTGTTTCTGTGTTATGCACAGGTGTATCTGTTGTGGCGGACATGGATTATAAAGCGAAAGACAAAATCTGGCTTAACCAATTGGAACAGGTTTTTGGTGCGCAGGGGGAGAATGGTGTGCAGCCGAGTGTGGATCACGTACTTGATCAACAATGTATACAAATGAAAACATATTTGTTGAAAAGGTCACGAGTCTGGTGGAATAGATCGCTTTTGGAAAAATATGTTTCTTCCAATATGGTTCCACGTGGGCTGCGAGTGAGAACAATCCCTTCATTTGAGGTTCATGATGAGCAGTTTATACAAAAGTGGGAGGAAGCATGTCATACATGCTCCACCACTCTCCTTAAATTGTTAATTAATCTTAATACTACTGAGATTGGGGAACTTGATAAACTAATCGATACTGCTCAAGTTGCTATCAAAAGAGACTGCCCCGCAGAAAGACTGTTACAATTTGAATTGGACTTGGATAAAGCAATGGATGGATTGGTCAAAAAATTACAGGATAACCATACATCGAAGTTCAATAGAGATCTGAGGGACTATCAGAACAAACGAGTATACCTATGGAGAAATAAAAATAATTCTAATCTCCATAGGGTACCATCTAATAGCTCTATTGTGTCCAATAGTGGACAATCTGACATTTCCTCCATCTCAAATTCCTCTCATGGTGAATCCCATAGACTGCATGACCACGCTTACCATCCGTATAAAAGGGGTCCGCAGACTGGAGCGGGGGCGATTAGACATGATAATAAGGTAATTAATTTGAGCAGTCATGTCCTTACTACATCTGATCTGTCCCTTTTGGGTAGGGGTCTTTCTTTCTCTCCCACACCGGGTTTTGACACCTTCTCGGCGGTGAAGGACTTGCACTTGTTTGCTAGGTCGTTGCTGTTCAAGAGACATTTCTATAATGATGAATTTTACAAACTTTTTCCAACAGAGGAGGAACAAGAAACAATAAAGATTCTGGAGGAATTGGCTGAGGAACATAACAATGTAGGAGGTAAGATCCCTCCATCCATCCGCCCGCGCTCGATGAGGTTCCCCCCTTTTCACACCTGTCCTAGTATCGATCTCTTTGTGCGGGTGGTCTCTGATGCATTTCTTGGTATTCCTAAATTCTCTTCCACTGATAATCTTACTAGCGAAGAAAGGACTCGATTACGTTACCTCAAGGAGTTACCTGACGTATAGCTGAAGCCGGCTGACAAGGGTGGCAACGTCGTTGTCTGGCCGAAGCAAATGTATGAGAGGGAGGCATTTAAACAACTTAATAATAATACTTGTTATAAGAAATTGACTTATAACCCCCTCTCTGCATTTGCTTCAAAATTAGAAACCATCATTAAAAGGGCACTTGACAGCGGGGTTGTCACCAGTGACCTGGCTTCAGCTCTTCTAGTTAAAGAACCTACGATTCCAACGTTGTATCTCTTGCCAAAAATACACAAGAATGCTCGTGAGCCGCCCGGCAGGCCGATCGTGTCTGGGCGGGGGAACTTCCTCGAGCGCGTAAACGGATGGATTGATTATTATTTACAGCCACTAGTTTCCGTTTTGCCTTCCTTTCTCAAGGATACTGGGGATTTATTGCGCAAGGTCGATGGACTGTGTTTGGATAGTGATACTCTTTTAGCTTCAGTTGATGTTGAATCCCTCTATACTAATATTAGACACCACGATGGCCTGAGAGCCGTGGAATTTTTCTTAAAAACATCTACTCTTTCTTCATCTTTGAGGGATCTCATCCTGGAGCTATTGGAGTTCACTTTGACACACAATTTTTTTGTGTTTAAGGGTTCCTTCTACCTACAGATCCAGGGTACAGCCATGGGAGCGGCCTTTGCGCCCTCTTATGCTAATCTGTTCCTGGGTATGTGGGAGAGGGACCTTTTCCTGTCTGATAAACAGGGGTCGATGGATCGTGTCTTATTATGGACACGCTATATCGACGATATCTTCTTTATCTGGCAGGGCACCTCCATCGACCTTGAGCAGTTTGTCTCCCTTTTGAACAGCAACGACCTCAACATACGTCTTACCCCGGTGTGGGATGGCGAGAGTGTTGACTTTCTGGATGTCACGATTCGTAGGGGTGCGGGAGGTTGTATACAGACGGATATTTTCCGCAAACCCACCGCCACGAATACCCTCCTGCACGCCTCGTCGTGTCATCCTTCCCATATGATCAGGGCTATCCCAGTGGGCCAATTCCTACGCTTACGGCGCATCTGCTCAGACGAGCATGATTTCGAGGTGAGAGCTAGAGAACTCACGTCACGGTTTGTGGCAAGGGGGTATAGCAGGAGAAATCTTAAGAAAGCATACCATCGAGCTAAACACTCGGATCGGGATAATCTTTTGTATAGGAGTACTGGGGTGAGGTCTAATTCTAATAACCAGGCTAGATTTATTACATCTTACCATCCCCAGCATAGAAATATGCGGTTGGCAATAGAAAAGGCCTGGCCTATTCTGCAGGCTGACCCCATATTGAAGAAATTTCTGCCTGCTCACCCCCTTATTACATTCCGTCGGGCTAGGAACTTAGGGGATCAGCTCACTCGTAGCCACTATACCGGTCAGTCGGTGCCCACATTCCTCAGTGGGGTCGTCACGAGGGGTGGATGTACACCATGTGGAAAATGCGTCGCCTGCCCAAACATCGAACGCTGCTCTTCTTTCTCGAACTCTGCTGGCACTAAAAATTTTGAAATTAGGAAACGCATATCGTGCGTTTCCAGATATGTCATATATTATGCCACTTGCCCTTGCGGCTTGATATATATCGGCCTAACAACAAGGCAATTGAAAGTTCGAGTGAGAGAGCACGTCCTGGGAATACAGGCGGCTGCTGGATGTATTGATACCACTATGTTAAAAACAATACCTAAACATTTTAAGGAATTCCACTCTTGTGACTCGACGCTACTGAGGGTTAGGGGCATTGATTTGCTAAATATTAACATCAGGGGAGGTTCTATGTCCAAACGCCTTGCTCAAATGGAGACAAGGTGGATATGGACTTTACGTACGATCCATCCAGATGGGTTGAATGAGAATATCTCATTCGCCCCATTTCTTTGATCCACATGATGTCTGCACGCCATTTAGGATGCTGGTACCTTCTGGTCCGGCTATTCATTGTTTTTATATTTTTAGCATTTTGCATATATGTTATGTGGTTGTCGGTTCTCTGTTTTTACTTGTATTATTTGTCTTTAGGGCCATTTCGGTGTATTGGGCAGTCTGCAATGTCGTTGTTTATTATATTGTCTGGAGATACATATTGATTGAAGATACATGAGGATATCGATAGTGTCATCTACATGAACGGAAGAGGAAATATTTATGTATCCATCTTCTTCTGGGAAGGATATTTCCATCTAGCAAGTTGTCAAGACTACTGCTTCATCCATATGTTATGCTGTTTTTATGTATAGGGTATATTATTGTAAATATGGGTTTGAGGCATGGCATGTGTTTTCATTTGGCATGCTCTTTGATGTGGACTATATATTTCATATGCCTAGCTGTATGTAACAGTAATTTGAATATTGGTATGGGGAAGTATTTACTTATATATTAATATCTGGTTACTATTATTACATGCCCTATTGATATATTTTGCTGCCATACGATGTGTTTATGTATATAGACTATAGTCCCTTCTTCTATGTTTGCCAGTATCTTCTGTATATTATTGCTCCTGCTTGCCCTATCTATCAATGGCCGAGATGTATCCTTTCTCGAGTGCGCATGCGCTGGTCTGCTGTGCGCCGCTCTGCTTCTTTGTCTGTCTGACGCCGGATCACATGGGGCCCCATCTGTTTCCGGTGTCGGCGTTCATCTTGGAGCTTGCGCGTGTGCACGGCGTCTAGTCGCAGGTGTGCTGGATGGAGGAGCCCCTCCTCTTTTAATCACGGTTGAGTATTTAATGGGATCTGGTGCCGCTTACACTTACCCCCTGATGAAGGAGCTGGCGCTCTGAAACGCGCGTAGGGGTCAGGTTCAGCCGCAGGTCCCCGCTGTTAGTTGTATCCACCAGGTATGTACTGATTTTGTGATACGCCCCATGCTATGGGCATTGTCCGTATACCTGCATTTAGTTATAGCTCGGGGGTTTTTCTATTATGACAGTCCCTGGTGGTACACGTATGGCGGGCTGATCTGGTAGACCTGTTTGGTCTGTACCTGTGTGTGTGCTGCGGCCATTTGTGCTGTGTATCCATTCCCCTGTTAGCACTACTATTCTGTTTCATGTTTTTACATTATATCTAATAAAATCTTTTTTATGGGACTTGTTTGGCTGATTGGTTGCCCGTTTTGTCATGTGCTGCTGCCATCGTGCGCCCATTCTGTCATGTGCTGTTCCCATCCTGCGCCCCCGTTCTGTCATGTGCTGCTCCCATCCTGTTCCCCCATTTTTTCATGTGCTGCTCCCATCCTGCGCCCCTGTTCTGTCATGTGCTGCTCCCATCCTGCGCCCGTTCTGTCATGTGCTGCTCCCATCCTGCGCCCCCATTCTGTCATGTGCTGCTGCCATCCTGCGCCCATTCTGTCATGTGCTGCTGCCATCCTGCGCCCCCATTGTGACATGTGCGGCACCCATCCTGCGCCTCCATTCTGACAGGTTCTGCACCCATCCTGCGCCTCCATTCTGTCATTAGCTGCTCCCATCCTGTCATGTGCTGCTCCCATCCTGTGCCCCCGTTCTGTCATGTGCTGCTCCCATCCTGTGCCCCCGTTCTTTCATGTGCTGCTCCCATCCTGCGCCCCTGTTCTGTCATGTGCTGCTCCCATCCTGCGCCCGTTCTGTCATGTGCTGCTGCCATCCTGCGCCCCCGTTCTGTCATGTGCTGCTCCCATCCTGCGCCCCCGTTCTGTCATGTGCTGCTCCCATTCTGCGCCTGTTCTGTCATGTGCTGCTGCCATCCTGCGCCACCGTTCTGTCATGTGCTGCTCCCATCCTGCGCCTGTTTTGTCATGTGCTGCTGCCATCGTGCGCCCATTTTGTCATGTGCTGTTCCCATCCTGCGCCCCCGTTCTGTCATGTGCTGCTCCCATCCTGCGCCCCTGATCTGTCATGTGCTGCTCCCATCCTGCGCCCGTTCTGTCATGTGCTGCTCCCATCCTGCGCCCCTGTTCTGTCATGTGCTGCTGCCATCCTGCGCCCGTTCTGTCATGTGCTGCTCCCATCCTGTGCCTCCGTTCTTTCATGTGCTGCTCCCATCCTGCGCCCCTGTTCTGTCATGTGCTGCTCCGATCCTGCGCCCGTTCTGTCATGTGCTGCTGCCATCCTGCGCCCCTGTTCTGTCATGTGCTGCTCCCATCCTGCGCCCGTTCTGTCATGTGCTGTTCCCATCCTGCGCCCCCGTTCTGTCATGTGCTGCTCCCATCCTGCGCCCCTGTTCTGTCATGTGCTGCTCCCATCCTGCGCCCGTTCTGTCATGTGCTGCTCCCATCCTGCGCCCCCGTTCTGTCATGTGCTGCTCCCATCCTGCGCCCGTTCTGTCATGTGCTGCTGCCATCCTGCACCCCCGTTTTGTCATGTGCTGCTCCCATCCTGCGCCCGTTCTGTCATGTGCTGCTGCCATCCTGCACCCCCGTTTTGTCATGTGCTGCTCCCATCCTGCGCCCATTCTGTCATGTGCTGCTGCCATCCTGTGCCCCCGTTCTCTCTTGTGATGCTCCCATCTTGCGCCCCCATTATGTCATGTGCTGCTGCCATCCTGCGCCCCCGTTCTGTCATGTGCTGCTCCCATCCTGCGCCCCCGTTCTTTCATGTGCTGCTGCCATCCTGCGCCCCTGTTCTGTCATATGCTGCTCCCATCCTGCGCCCCTCTTCTGTCATGTGCTGCTCCCATCCTGCGCCCGTTCTGTCATGTGCTGCTGCCATCCTGCGCCCGTTCTATCATGTGCTGCTGCCATCCTGCGCCCGTTCTGTCATGTGCTGCTGCCATCCTGCGCCCTTTCTGTCATGTGCTGCTGCCATCCTGCGCCCGTTCTGTCATGTGCTGCTGCCATTCTGCGCCCGTTCTGTCATGTGCTGCTCCCATCCTGCGCCCGTTCTGTCATGTGCTGCTGCCATCCTGCGCCCGTTCTGTCATGTGCTGCTCCCATCCTGCGCCCGTTCTGTCATGTGCTGCTGCCATCCTGCGCCCGTTCTGTCATGTGCTGCTGCCATCCTGCGCCCGTTCTGTCATGTGCTGCTTCCATCCTGCGCCCGTTCTGTCATGTGCTGCTGCCATCCTGCGCCCATTCTGTCATGTGCTGCTGCCATCCTGCGGCCGTTCTGTCATGTGCTGCTGCCATCCTGCGCCCGTTCTGTCATGTGCTGCTGCCATCCTGAGCCCGTTCTGTCATGTGCTGCTGCCATCCTACGCCCGTTCTGTCATGTGCTGCTGCCAACCTGCGCCCGTTCTGTCATGTGCTGCTGCCATCCTGCGCCCGTTCTGTCATGTGCTGCTGCCATCCTGCGCCCGTTCTGTCATGTGCTGCTGCCATCCTGCGCCCGTTCTGTCATGTGCTGCTGCCATCCTCTGCCCCCGTTCTGTCTTGTGATGCTCCCATCTTGCGCCCCCATTCTGTCATGTGCTGCTCCCATCCTGCGCCCGTTCTGTCATGTGCTGCTGCCATCCTGCGCCCCCGTTCTGTCATGTGCTGCTCCCATCCTGCGCCCCCGTTCTTTCATGTGCTGCTGCCATCCTGCGCCCCTGTTCTGTCATATGCTGCTCCCATCCTGCGCCCCTGTTCTGTCATGTGCTGCTCCCATCCTGCGCCCGTTCTGTTATGTGCTGCAGCCATCCTGCGCCCGTTCTGTCATGTGCTGCTGCCATCCTGCGCCCGTTCTGTCATGTGCTGCTGCCATCCTGCGCCCTTTCTGTCATGTGCTGCTGCCATCCTGCGCCCGTTCTGTCATGTGCTGCTGCCATTCTGCGCCCGTTCTGTCATGTGCTGCTCCCATCCTGCGCCCGTTCTGTCATGTGCTGCTGCCATCCTGCGCCCGTTCTGTCATGTGCTGCTCCCATCCTGCGCCCGTTCTGTCATGTGCTGCTGCCATCCTGCGCCCGTTCTGTCATGTGCTGCTCCCATCCTGCGCCTGTTCTGTCATGTGCTGCTGCCATCCTGCGCCCATTCTGTCATGTGCTGCTGCCATCCTGCGGCCGTTCTGTCATGTGCTGCTGCCATCCTGCTCCCGTTCTGTCATGTGCTGCTGCCATCCTGTGCCCGTTCTGTCATGTGCTGCTGCCATCCTACGCCCGTTCTGTCATGTGCTGCTGCCATCCTACGCCCGTTCTGTCATGTGCTGCTGCCATCCTGCGCCCGTTCTGTCATGTGCTGCTGCCATCCTGCGCCCATTCTGTCATGTGCTGTTGCCATCCTGCGCCCGTTCTGTCATGTGCTGCTGCCATCCTGCGCCCGTTCTGTCATGTGCTGCTGCCATCCTGCGCCCGTTCTGTCATGTGCTGCTGCCATCCTGCGCCCGTTCTGTCATGTGCTGCTCCCATCCTGCGCCACCATTGTATTATATGCCCCCCATAAGATGCTCCATTATATATGCCCCGTATGCTGCTGCCATATATAAAAAAATAAAAATACCATACTCACCTATCGTCGCTGGGCGCCGAGTGCTGGGGGGCCTGAGCAGGCGGGGACACCGGCGCGCTGTGGGGTCAGGTGCCGGAGGCGCCGCCATCTTCCGGGTCCTCTGCTGTGACTGGTCAGTCAGAGGGCGGCGCCGGCGCGCATTAAGCACGTCATCGCGCCCTCTGAACTGGGAACGTCACAGCAGAGGACCTGGGAGACGGAGCCGCACACAGCGCTGGAACGGGCGACAGGTGAATATACTTACCCTCCTGGCGGTCCCTGACTCTCCGGTGGAGATCGCGGTGTGCATTCAGTGTTTACGCATACCACGATCTCCTGGGAGCTTCACTCTGTGAGGCCCAGACTGCGCTGGCGCTTGTGCTTGCGCAGTCTATAAAGGCTTCGGACAGAGTGACGCTCCCAGCGTTATATTATAGATGGAATAATGCTAAAAGGGTGAAAAATGTGCACCTAGGGTGGCTCCCAATAATAGAGACCATATACGGTTGGGTTCTCCTCACCTTTGGGAGTTATGACAGGCACAACTCCTATATTAATATGGAAATACCAGCTGCTGCTGCTCCATGTGTTGAAGAATTCTCTCAACAAATTGGCGCGGAGAGATTGACACCATGTATAAAAGCTGCGTTCTGGATGTAATGAAATCTCCAAACTTAGGCTAGGTTCACATTGCGTTAATGGGTTAACGCTAACGGACTGCGTTGCATGGCGAAGATGTCGCAATTAACGCCATGCAATGGGTCCGCTAGTGCACCCATTGACAGCAATGTAATTTTTCTCTGTAGCGCATCGCTAGCAAGGAACATAAACCAGCTCACCCGTGATGCAAGAACTAAATCTCGGGAGCATGGACCCGCTGTGTCAGGCGTATAAGATCCAAAAAAAGAAAGGAATGTCCAGCTTCACCGATTCCGTAAAAAAGAGTTTTTTTTATTCACATACTTTAAACTTGGAGGATACAGACTTCAGCACAACCATATGGGTAAGAATCTCAACGCGTTGTCATGATTAAGGGAGCCTGGTCTCCAGCAACGCGTTGAGATTCTTACCCATATGGTTGTGCTGAAGTCTGTATCCTCCAAGTTTAAAGTATGTGAATAAAGAAAACTCTTTTTTACGGAATCGGTGAAGCTGGACATTCCTTTCTTTTTTTAGCGCATCGCTAGCGCATGCCATTTTCGGCACACACTAGCGATGTGCCGTTATTTTGTGACGGACCTCGGATGCTGCTTGTGCAAACGCGACCCCTATAAAGACATTGCGTTAGCGTAACACATTTTGCAACCCAACAGATTTCTTTCTTAAGAAACAACCGCAATGAAACAAAAAAGAATAGGAAGGGGTTTAAAAAATGTTTAAAAAAGGCAACAGGGGTAAAGAAATGCAAACTATGTTTGTCCAGAAAAGAAAATAATGTGTTTATGGTGTTAATAAAGTAAAACAGTTTTCTGAAGAAAAAAGAGATTGGGAAGATGAAAACTTGGTTGTAGAAAAGATATTACAACTCGATAAGAGTACATTTTACAGATGCACAACATGTTCCGATTTCCCATCAATACACTTGAATGAGGGATTGTTTGGTTTTGCCTTTCGACCTGCTATTTATATTATTATACAACATTTTGACCACTTTTTTATATTTTAGTGTTCATTCATTGTATGACATACATTATATTTTTTACATTTTACTAGTTTGGGGAACGATACACATATCAATACTATGGGTTTTTTTTATGGAGTGCATGGTTATGTTGATGTCCTCTTCCTAAAAGCTTTCACAATGGAGCTTCTGTAAGCCACAGTCATAAGTAAATTTAGGGCAGTGCATTAGATCATTTACATTCTGCTCCTATTGGATTGTGTATGTGCGGGGTTGTGATTCGGCAAGGGGAGTCTGCCACCTAAAGTGAGGAGTTGAGGTATAGTGGAAGGTTGTACTGACCTGGACCATCTGGAGCAGCAACAAATCAAGATAGAAACGTCTTTAGTTGTTACTTTACCAGTTTGCATGCTTAAGAATGGCTTTCCTAATGTCTTGGTTTCTCAGACTGTATATAATGGGGTTGATAAAAGGAGTAAACACGGTATATAGCAGAGATAAGATCTTACTCATAGTGAGCGTTCGGCCTTTTGTTGGGAAAAAATAAACTCCAAACATGGTCCAGTAAAATATGGAGACCACAATGAGGTGTGAGCTACAGGTGGAGAAGGCTTTCTGTCTACTAACACTGGATTTAATCTTTAAGACCGCTGACACAATATAAGTATAAGACAATACAATGATTATGGTTGGAATAATAACAATTGGAATGACCATAACCGCAATTTCCAAGTGAACAATGAAGGTGTCAGAGCAGCAAATTTCTAGTAGGGGAACAACATCACAGACTAAATGGTCTAAGATATTTGGACCACAAAAGTTTAGTTTTGCCAATGTTACAATGTAAACCAAAACAATAGAAAATCCAGACATCCAAAACATAATTGATAATATGACGCAATGTGCTGTAGTCATGATGGTGGAGTAACGTAGAGGATTACAGATGGCCACATATCGGTCATAAGACATCACAGCGAGAAGAAAACATTCAAACACTTCTGGGGCACATAAAAAATACAACTGAGCGATGCAATCAACAAAATCTATGGCTCCCCCATTATTGAGTAGAATTTGGAGCAAATTGGGGACAATATTGGTAATCACCAGAATGTCACTGACGGACAGTTGTGAGATGAAGAAGTACATTGGAGTGTGGAGGCTTTTTGTGGTGGACACCAGGGTGATGATCAGGAGATTTCCACATATTGTCCCACAGAAAACCACAAAAAGAAGACAGAACAGTGAATTTCTTAAACTTTGTCTGATTTGAAATGCTAAAAGGAAAAACTCCGTCACCACGGTCAGATTGTTCTAAATATGGAGCAAATTTTAGATAAACTGTAGTAAACTGAAAACAGCAATACATAGTATCTTAATAGTTACAAAATTCCTGCTCTAGATATTTATAAAATTCCAGGTCATTAAATCCCTCCTAATCGCTGAAACAAAGGATCAGAAGACTTCCGATGAAGGCAGCACTCTTTAGGCACAGAAGATGAGCTCCATAGACTGTCTCCTCAGACCACCATTAGAGTTAGAAAACAGCAGAGCTCAGAAAAGCACCACAATACCTTCATTTTATCAGGAGGGACGCAAATAGTTTCATGGTAACCAGAATTTCATCAGCCAAAACTGTTTCTATATCATGTAAATAGTTTTTTGCATAGAAAGCAGCACTGTAGCATTTCACTTTTTTCAGCGCTGTAGTGACACTTTCAATGTGTGAAACTACCGGAACAGCATGTCCATATTGAACTGTCCTCCCACCTCTCCTCCTGCTCCCTCTTTGACCGGTTACCATCTGGCTTCCGATCTCATCACTCAATGAAACTGCACTAACTAAAGTGACCAATGACCTACTAACCGCCAAGAGCAAGCGACACTACTCTGTCCTCCTCCTCCTGGACCTGTCTTCTGCCTTCGACACTGTGGACCATTCCCTCCTGTTACAGATCCTCTTATCTCTTGGCATCACAGACTTGGCCCTATCCTGGATCTCATCATATCTAACAGACCGGACATTCAGTGTCTCCCTCTCCCACACCACTTCCTCATCTCGCCCCCTGTCTGTCGATGTTTCCCAATTCTACGACCCCTACTCTTCTCCATCTACACATTCAGCCTGGGACAGCTCATAGAATCCCACGGTTTACAATATCAGCTCTACGCTGATGACACGCAGATCTACCTATCTGGACCCGACCTCACTTCCTTACTGACCAAAATCCCACACTGTCTGTCTGCTATTTCATCCTTCTTTTCTGCTCATTTTCTAAAACTGAACATGGACAAAACAGAATTCATCATCTTTCCCCCACCTCACTCTACCCCTCCACCCGACCTATCCATCAATGTCAAGGGCTGCTCACTTTCCCCTATCCCGCACGCTCGGTGCCTCGGGGTGATCCTTGACTCTACCCTCTCTTTCAAGTCACATATCCAAGCCCTTGCCTCCTCTTGCCAATTCCAACTCAAAAACATTTCCCGGATCTGGACATTCCTTGACCATGAGACCACAAAAACACTAGTACATGCCCTTATCATCTCCCGCCTCGACTACTGCAACCTCCTACTCTCTGGCCTCCCCTCTAGAACTCTGGCACCACTACAATACATCCTAAACTCTGCTGCACGAGTAATCCACCTGTCTCCCCGTTACTCCCCAGCCTCTCCTCTCTGCCAGGCCCTTCACTGGCTTCCTATTGGCCAGAGGCTACAGTTCAAAACACTAACAATGACATTCAAAGCCTTCCACAACCTGTCTCCTCCATACATCTGTGACATGGTCTCCCGTTACCTACCTACATGCAACCTTCGATCATCTCATGATCTCCTTCTCTACTCCTCTCTCATCTCTTCCTCCCACAACTGCATCCAAGACTTCTCCCGTGCTTCCCCTATACTCTGGAACTCTCTACCCCATCACATCAGGCTCTCACCTACCACGGAAACCTTCAAAAGGAACCTGAAGACCCACCTCTTCCGACAAGCCTACAACCTGCAGTGATCCCCAGTCTACTGAACCGCCACATGACCAGCTCTACCCTCACCTAGTGTATCCTCACCCATCCCTTGTAGACTGTGAGCCCTCGCGGGCAGGGTCCTCTCTCCTCCTGTACTTGTGTGTGCCTTGTTTTACTCATGTTTATTGTTCTTCTCTATATTTGCCCCATTCACATGTAAAAATTAATAATATCAATAATAATAATAATGTAAGCCCTCCTCCCTATGTCAAATACTCACCCTCCGGTGTCTTCACCATTTTAAGGTTCTGCTCTGGTCCTGCTGCTCCATCTTGGATGGAAGTCGGAATCTACATCACAGGCTCTCAATGCAAGTCTATGAAAGCCAGAACGAGGCTCTCATAGACTTGTATTTTAAAGTGACCTCCACGCAGGTCCATGAAACACAGGAACAGCAGGGAGGTCACTTTTTGCCGGAGACCGACTGTAGTGACAGTGAGAAATAATGGAGGCACCAACAGGAGACTATGAGACAGGGGGCAGATGAATTACATTTAAAGCAACACTCCAGTGGTGCAATTGTGGAGCTTGTTTGTATGTTGGTTAGAAATGCTGGAAAGCATCTAAAATATAGTAATAAGGATGAACAATTTTATACTAAACTAATTGAATTTGTATAAATTTCCCAATGTGAATTTTTGGTAATTTGTTTTGTGTAAATACAATAAAATTCTGGTGAGTGAGTTGGTATTTACTGGATAAGGAATGGATTAAAAAAAAGAAAAAATTTAACAAGTCCCACTCGCCAAATCCTTCACCCGTCCCTGCTACAGCCGCTTCCTGGCGGTTCTCCGCTAACGTCCTCAGGCACCAGCTCCGCTCAAGTGCTATTGAACTCTTTTCCGATGCTTTCCGCACTAGCTAGGTCTAGGCAAATGTTCTGATATTATCACTTAAAGCCATCATGACATACATCAGACCACATTAACCGCAGTGGACCGAGGTGCTGGAGAAGATTGAGGAGGAGACCAGCACTGGAGCAGGGGACAGAAATCCAGAGCCAGCAGGGAGCTGTGGTTGTAAGTACGTGTGAGGGGCAAGGGGAGTATGATTGGTTTTTAACCCTTTCCACCCATCAATTTATTATACTTTGGTGTTAGGAGACTTCCAAATGCAGTTGGGGCTCACTTGAGTAGCATTGAATCAGTTTGATGCTCATTGAATTTCCTGGCTGAATTTTTGAGAATTTGCCGAATTTTAATTTTGGCCGATTCACTCACCTGTAAAAAATCGTCCAAAGCAATAAAGTTTTAATCTAACTTTAAATGTCAACAATCAGAATTCCTTTCGATAGTCAAATTCCAAATTAGACAATAAAAATACTTTTTTAATGTTTTTTTTTTAATAAATCAATTATTTGGAAAATTATCTTTTCAAACTGCATTATGTATTATTACAAAGATGCAATACTTACAGAAGCGGTTTCTTTATTATTCATTATTACTAAATATCAAATGGATATTTTATTTTTTACAAATTTCAAATCGTTGTGTGAAGAATTTCCCCAGGGTAAATAGACAACATCACCGTCGTGCCTCACCACATAGTCGCTGGACAAATGAATGTGAGCCGTAATGGATGGAAGTCTGGAGATTTATATATGAAATCGAAGGCCGGTACCTGGTGACACAAATCATGGGAGACTCGTCCGTTGTCCCACAAGTCACCATCTATTCAGACAATTAAACGTGTTAAAAATAAAGCTTTTTTCTATTTCTTGCCCTATTATATTAACCTCTAAAAATATGCTGAAAATCTAGCATTATTTACAAGATTTAAAGGTATATTCCTACTATTTTAACTAAATATTTCAGATCTTCGATGAAAAAAAAAATAAGCATCTTTGCAATGTAAGCGCAGTCATGTCACAATTAACCCCTTCAGCCCCCAAGCCTGTTTTCATCTTCACGATCCGGCCAAATTTAAACATTTGGACCAGTGTCGATTTATAAGGTAACAACATTCAACAGATGTCAGTGATTCTAAGACTGTTTTTTTTTTTTTTCATGACACTTTGTACTTCATGATAATGCTAAAAGTTTCTTATTTATGATTTGTGATTATTTTCAAAAAAATCGGAAACATGTAAAAAATGCTAAACATTTTGGAAATTTTAAAATGTATATTTTTATACCCCTAAATCAGAGAGATAGGTCACACAATATAGTTAATAAATAACATTTCTCGCATGTCTACTTTACATCAGCACAATTTTTGAAACATGATTTTTTTTTTTTGTAAATTATAAGGTTTAAAATTTGACCAGCGATTTCTCATTTTGGGGTAAAATTAGGCGCCTTGGCTTATTCTCGAGTCAGCTTATACTCGAGTATATACAGTATTTAACAATCATAAAAGACTAATAATCTCCACAGATCCTAACCTTTCTCCTGCAACAAATTTGTTTGAAAAATATACTTATTTCACTGGTTAAAAAGATGAAATTCACTTTAAAACTAATTTAACATTTTGCCTTTTGACATTGTTGTAGCTGTGTGTACGGGCTCAAAGTCAGTAGTGATAATTCAGCACTAAATTGCTCAAGTGATCGGTACTTCGGACTGGCTCGAATCGAGTAACGAATATAGTAGAATTCAATGGTAAGGCTACTTTCACACTGGCGTTTTTTGTCAGACGTCGCAATGCGTTGTTTATGGCAAAAAACGCATCCTGCAAAGTTGTTTGCAGGATGCGTTTTTGCCCCATAGATTAACATTAGCGACGCATTGCGACGCTTTGCCACACGTCGCAACCGTCGTGCGACGGTTGCGCCGTGTTGTGGTGGACCGCCGGGAGCAAAAAACGTTAAATGTAATGTTTTTTGCTCCTGACGGACCGCTTTTTCCCACCGCGCATGCGCGGCTGGAACTCCGCCCCCACCTCCCCGCACCTCACAATGGGGCAGCGGATGCGCCGGAGAATGCATCCGCTGCACCCATTGCAGCACGACGGGCCGAATTCCGACGCTAGTGTGAAAGTAGCCTAATGAGAGCATTTTTCAAAAAATCCATAACAAAATGTCTGGGGAGGGCAGTAATCTCACTTAAATGGGTGAAACAGCGCTCAAAAATGGAATGGGAACAGCATGAGGAAGACCCCTAGATACATCTCTGTCTCCCGGGTCACTGCTGGGAACAATGTTGTTTGAGTATTATGCAACTTTTATGGACTGACAGTAAAACATACAAATCCAATGACAAAATGGATTTTACAGGAAAAAATGTTAGGAAACATTTTCCTGTGTGATGACTTTTATATAAGGTAAACTTAAAAAAATGCCCCCTGCACCCCTTAGTAGCTGGGCCATCTCTCTCCGTATTTCCTGGTCACCTATGACTACAGTAGATGACACAGTAAAGGGGGGAAATAAAACCCACCGGTAACATAGTAACATAGTAACATAGTTAGTAAGGCCGAAAAAAGACATTTGTCCATCCAGTTCAGCCTATATTCCATCATAATAAGTACCCAGATCTACGTCCTTCTACAGAACCTAATAATTGTATGATACAATATTGTTCTGCTCCAGGAAGACATCCAGGCCTCTCTTGAACCCCTCGACTGAGGTCGCCATCACCACCTCCTCAGGCAAGCAATTCCAGATTCTCACTGCCCTAACAGTAAAGAATCCTCTTCTATGTTGGTGGAAAAACCTTCTCTCCTCCAGACGCAAAGAATGCCCCCTTGTGCCCGTCACCTTCCTTGGTATAAACAGATCCTCAGCGAGATATTTGTATTGTCCCCTTATATACTTATACATGGTTATTAGATCGCCCCTCAGTCGTCTTTTTTCTAGACTAAATAATCCTAATTTCGCTAATCTATCTGGGTATTGTAGTTCTCCCATCCCCTTTATTAATTTTGTTGCCCTCCTTTGTACTCTCTCTAGTTCCATTATATCCTTCCTGAGCACCGGTGCCCAAAACTGGACACAGTACTCCATGTGCGGTCTAACTAGGGATTTGTACAGAGGCAGTATAATGCTCTCATCATGTGTATCCAGACCTCTTTTAATGCACCCCATGATCCTGTTTGCCTTGGCAGCTGCTGCCTGGCACTGGCTGCTCCAGGTAAGTTTATCATTAACTAGGATCCCCAAGTCCTTCTCCCTGTCAGATTTACCCAGTGGTTTCCCGTTCAGTGTGTAATGGTGATATTGATTCCCTCTTCCCATGTGTATAACCTTACATTTATCATTGTTAAACCTCATCTGCCACCTTTCAGCCCAAGTTTCCAACTTATCCAGATCCATCTGTAGCAGAATACTATCTTCTCTTGTATTAACTGCTTTACATAGTTTTGTATCATCTGCAAATATCGATATTTTACTGTGTAAACCTTCTACCAGATCATTAATGAATATGTTGAAGAGAACAGGTCCCAATACTGACCCCTGCGGTACCCCACTGGTCACAGCGACCCAGTTAGAGACTATACCATTTATAACCACCCTCTGCTTTCTATCACTAAGCCAGTTACTAACCCATTTACACACAATTTCCCCCAGACCAAGCATTCTCATTTTGTGTACCAACCTCTTGTGCGGCACGGTATCAAACGCTTTGGAAAAATCGAGATATACCACGTCCAATGACTCACCGTGGTCCAGTCTATAGCTTACCTCTTCATAAAAACTGATTAGATTGGTTTGACAGGAGCGATTTCTCATAAACCCATGCTGATATGGAGTTAAACAGTTATTCTCATTGAGATAATCCAGAATAACATCCCTCAGAAACCCTTCAAATATTTTACCAACAATAGAGGTTAGACTTACTGGCCTATAATTTCCAGGTTCACTTTTAGAGCCCTTTTTGAATATTGGCACCACATTTGCTATGCGCCAGTCCTGCGGAACAGACCCTGTCGCTATAGAGTCACTAAAAATAAGAAATAATGGTTTATCTATTACATTACTTAGTTCTCTTAGTACTCGTGGGTGTATGCCATCCGGACCCGGAGATTTATCTATTTTAATCTTATTTAGCCGGTTTCGCACCTCTTCTTGGGTTAGATTGGTGACCCTTAATATAGGGTTTTCATTGTTTCTTGGGATTTCACCTAGCATTTCATTTTCCACCGTGAATACCGTGGAGAAGAAGGTGTTTAATATGTTAGCTTTTTCCTCGTCATCTACAACCATTCTTTCCTCACTATTTTTTAAGGGGCCTACATTTTCAGTTTTTATTCTTTTACTATTGATATAGTTGAAGAACAGTTTGGGATTAGTTTTACTCTCCTTAGCAATGTGCTTCTCTGTTTCCTTTTTGGCAGCTTTAATTAGTTTTTTAGATAAAGTATTTTTCTCCCTATAGTTTTTTAGAGCTTCAATGGTGCCATCCTGCTTTAGTAGTGCAAATGCTTTCTTTTTACTGTTAATTGCCTGTCTTACTTCTTTGTTTAGCCACATTGGGTTTTTCCTATTTCTAGTCCTTTTATTCCCACAAGGTATAAACCGCTTACACTGCCTATTTAGGATGTTCTTAAACATTTCCCATTTATTATCTGTATTCTTATTTCTGAGGATATTGTCCCAGTCTACCAGATTAAGGGCATCTCTAAGCTGTTCAAACTTTGCCTTCCTAAAGTTCAATGTTTTTGTGACTCCCTGACAAGTCCCCCTAGTGAAAGACAGGTGAAACTGCACAATATTGTGGTCGCTATTTCCTAAATGCCCGACCACCTGCAGATTTGTTATTCTGTCAGGTCTATTAGATAGTATTAGGTCTAAAAGTGCTGCTCCTCTGGTTGGATTCTGCACCAATTGTGAAAGATAATTTTTCTTGGTTATTAGCAGAAACCTGTTGCCTTTATGGGTTTCACAGGTTTCTGTTTCCCAGTTAATATCCGGGTAGTTAAAGTCCCCCATAACCAGGACCTCATTATGGGTTGCAGCTTCATCTATCTGCTTTAGAAGTAGACTTTCCATGCTTTCTGTTATATTTGGGGGTTTGTAACAGACCCCAATGAGAATTTTGTTACCATTTTTCCCTCCATGAATTTCAACCCATATGGATTCGACATCCTCATTCCCTTCGCTAATATCCTCCCTTAAAGTGGACTTTAGACAAGACTTTACATAGAGACAAACCCCTCCTCCTCTCCGATTTTTACGATCCTTTCTAAACAGACTGTAACCCTGTAAGTTAACTGCCCAGTCATAGCTTTCATCTAACCATGTCTCGGTTATTCCCACTATGTCAAAGTTACCTGTAGATATTTCTGCTTCTAGTTCTTCCATCTTGTTTGTCAGGCTTCTGGCGTTTGCGAGCATGCAGTTTAGAGGATTTTGTTTTGCTCCAATCTCCTCACTGTGGATTGTTTTAGAAATGTTCTTACCTCCCTTCTGAGTATGTTTTCCTGGGTCGTCTTTGTTCGAGTCTAATGTTTTTCTTCCCGTCCCCTCTTCTTCTAGTTTAACGCCCTCCTGATGAGTGTAGCGAGTCTTCTGGCGAATGTGTGTTTCCCAGGTTTGTTGAGGTGTAGTCCGTCTCTGGCGAGGAGTCCATCATACCAGTAATTCACACCGTGGTCCAGGAATCCAAATCCTTGTTGTCTGCACCATCGTCTTAGCCAGTTGTTTGCATCAAGGATCCTGTTCCATCTCCTGGTGCCATGCCCGTCTACTGGAAGGATAGAAGAAAAAACTACCTGTGCATCCAGTTCCTTTACTTTCTTCCCCAACTCTTCAAAGTCCTTGCAGATTGTCGGTAGGTCCTTCCTTGCCGTGTCATTGGTGCCAACATGTATCAGAAGAAATGGGTGGACGTCCTTGGAGCTGAAGAGCTTTGGTATCCTATCGGTCACATCCTTGATCATCGCACCTGGAAGGCAGCATACTTCTCTTGCAGTTATGTCCGGTCTGCAGATGGCTGCTTCGGTGCCTCTCAGTAGTGAGTCTCCCACCACCACCACTCTTCGTTGCTTCTTGGCTGTACTTTTTGCTGTCACTTGTTGCTGTGTGCCCTTTTCTTTTTTGCTTGCTGGTATTGCTTCATTCTTAGGTGTGCCATCTTCATCCTCTACAAAGATTTGATATCGGTTCTTCAGTTGTGTGGTTGGTGATTTCTCCATGGTCTTCTTGCTTCTTTTGGTCACATGCTTCCACTCATCTGCTACTTATCTACTTATCTGTAGTCACTGATAAATTAAATTTTCACATTTTACTACCTTATCTGTCTTGTGGGGTGTGTGACATGGTCAGACACATCCTGTATAATTTATGAAGGAGGAACTCTGAAAATCACAAAGCCTAAGTGAACAATGCAAAAACTGCCAAAAATTAGAAGGAAGAGGGACTCCGAAACACCTTGTATTAGACATATATTAGGCCTCATACACATTATGTTACAATTCTTGGGTAATGGGATTCCTAGACTCAAAAAAGCTATGGACTAAGTGCAACAGCTGCCAAAAATAAGTAGTAGAAGCTGCAATACCATGGAAGACACTTTGAGGATTGCTTCAGAAAACTTTTTTCCCATTTTAAGCAGTAGGACTCGTAGTCTGATAAAGTCTATGCAGTAAGTTCAAGGGCTAAACAACATGTCAGTTGCTTTAAATAGCTGACATGTGCCCGCAATACGCGCGGATGAAATTGTGATCCATTGGCACCTATTAACTACTTAAATAGTAAAATAGTAACATAGTAACATAGTTAGTAAGGCCAAAAAAAGATATTTGTCCATCCAGTTCAGCCTATATTCCATCATAATAAATCCCCAGATCTACATCCTTCTACAGAACCTAATAATTGTATGATACAATATTGTTCTGCTCCAGGAAGACATCCAGGCCTCTCTTGAACCCCTCGACTGAGTTCGCCATCACCACCTCCTCAGGCAAGCAATTCCAGATTCTCACTGCCCTAACAGTAAAGAATCCCTTCTATGTTGGTGGAAAAACCGCTGACAGTGACATTTAACAAGTGCTTCCGGCCATCCAACTGTAAATTCGCGCAACGGTGATACCCGTTACCTGATCGGAGGTCACCAACACGTTGGCATAACAACCAATGGACTCCTTGAGACCTCTAGTCGTGACGTCACATGCTGCAGAGCACTGTCGGCCATTTTTTCAGCCGCGCTTCCAGGGACGCCACCGGCCGGGGCGCTTCTGGCTCTGCGCGCCTTCTAACTACTCCCTGCCGCCTAGTTATTTGTAATCCTGTACCGCAACACCCGCAGGTCTTCACAGCAATTGGGACCGCATTCCACAACTCAGGCAATTAGTAAGTGTTTGTCATTTTCACATATGACCGCTACCAGCAGTATTGGTTCTGTTACTAGGGGTTTGTTAGCATACTAGTTTTCCAAGGGGTAAATCCCGTATTAACAGCTAGCTTAGCATTTTTAGCGCGATACCTCAGTTTTTTGCTTGATGTAAAATACTGACCAAATACTGGTGCGACAACAGCCTTACAGTGATTGGCTGGCCGCACAGTGTCATCATGTTTAAAAAAGAACTGGCGCTGCCCTGCTCCCACATTCTTCTCCAGACTTAGGGCATGTAGGGAGAGCTGCTGCCGACATAGGGTCAGAATCTGTTATGATCTGGTGGTTTAGGAACAACACGAGACAAGCTCTGAAGGAGGTGGTATCTGTACTGACCGCAAACCCTGAACCTAGCAGCGCAACTAAAAATAGCCGTGGGGGGTACCTGACGCTCCCTAGACCCCTCGGCACAGCCTAAGATCTAACTTCCCCTAAAGATGGAAACAGGAAACCTATCTTGCCTCAGAGAAAATCCCCAAGGGAAAGATAGCCCCCCACAAATATTGACGGTGAGAGGAGGGGAAAATAACATACGCAGAAATGAAATCAGATTTTAGCAAAGGAGGCCAGTCTAGCTTGATAGATAGGACAGGAAAGGATACTGTGCGGTCAGTATAAAAACTACAAAACAATCCACACAGAGTTTACAAAATCTCCACACCTGACTAAAGGTGTGGAGGGTAAATCTGCTTCCCAGAGCTTCCAGCTAACAGAAAAAATCCATACTGACAAGCTGGACAAATAAAGAATGCACAGAACAATAAGTCCACAACATGTGTACTGAAATGAGCAAAGCCAGAACTTATCTTTGCAGAACTGGTCAGGAAACCAGGAGAATCCAAGCAGAGAAGTGAATCCAGCCAGGAACATTGACAAGCTAACTCCAAGGAGCAGCCATACCACTAGAAACCACTAGAGGGAGCCCAAGAGCAGAACTCACAAAAGTGCCACTTACAACCACCGGAGGGAGCCCAAGAGCGGAATTCACAACAGTACCCCTCCCCTTGAGGAGGGGTCACCGAACCCTCACCAGAGCCCCCAGGCCGATCAGGACGAGCCAAGTGAAAAGCATGAACCAAATCGGTAGCATGAACATCGGAGGCAACAACCCAAGAATTATCCTCCTGGCCATAACCCTTCCACTTGACAAGATACTGATGCCTCCGCCTCGAAAAACGAGAATCCAAAATCTTCTCAACCTCATATTCCAACTCTCCCTCAACCTACACCGGGGCAGGAGGGCCAACCGAGGGAACAACGGGCACCACATATCTCCACAACAAAGATCTATGGAAAACATCATGAATGTCAAAAGAGGCAGGAAGAGCCAAACGAAGACACCGGATTAATAATTTCAGAAATTTTATAAGGACCAACTAACCGAGGCTTAAACTTAGGAGAAGAAACCTTCATAGGAACATGACGAGAAGACAACCAAACCAAATCCCCCACACGAAGCCGGGGACCAACACGCCGACGGCGGTTAGCAAAACGTTGAGCCCTTTCCTGAGACAGCGTCAAATTGTCCACCACATGAGTCCAAATCTGCTGCAGCCTGTCCACCACAGAATTAACACCAGGACAATCAGAAGGCTCAACCTGCCCAGAAGAAAAACGAGGATGAAAACCAAAATTACAAAAGAAAGGTGAAACCAAAGTAGCCGAACTAGCCCGATTATTAAGGGCAAACTCGGCCAACGGCAAGAAAGACACCCAATCATCCTGATCAGCAGACACAAAGCATCTCAAATAGGTCTCCAATGTCTGATTAGTTCGCTCAGTTTGGCCATTAGTCTGAGGATGAAACGCCGAAGAAAAAGATAAATCAATACCCATCCTAGCACAAAAGGACCGCCAAAATCTAGAGACAAACTGAGATCCTCTGTCAGACACAATATTCTCCGGAATGCCATGCAAATGAACCACATGCTGAAAAAACAATGGAACCAGATCTGAGGAGGAAGGCAACTTAGGCAAAGGTACCAGATGGACCATTTTAGAGAACCGGTCACAAACAACCCAGATAACAGACATCTTCTGGGAAACAGGAAGATCCGAAATAAAATCCATGGAAATATGCGTCCAGGGCCTCTCAGGGACTGGCAAAGGCAAAAGCAACCCACTAGCGCGGGAACAGCAAGGCTTGGCCTGGGCACAAGTCCCACAGGACTGCACAAAAGCACGCACATCGCGAGACAAGGAAGGCCACCAAAAGGACCTAGCAACCAAATCTCTGGTACCAAAAATTCCAGGATGCCCAGCCAACACAGAACAATGAACCTCAGAAATAACCTTACTTGTCCATCTATCAGGAACAAACAGCTTCCCCACTGGATAGCGGTCAGGCTTATCAGCCTGAAATTCCTGAAGCACCCACTGCAAATCAGGGGAGATAGCAGAAAGAATCAACCCCTCCTTAAGAATGCCAACCGGCTCAAGGACTCCAGGAGAATCAGGTGAAAAACTCCTAGAGAGGGCATCAGCCTTAACATTCTTAGATCCCGGAAGATACGAGACCACAAAATCAAAACAGGAGAAAAACAGGGACCATCGAGCCTGTCTAGGATTCAGCCGCTTGGCCGACTCGAGGTAAATCAGATTCTTATGATCGGTCAGGACCACAACACGGTGTTTAGCTCCCTCAAGCCAATGTCGCCACTCCTCAAACGCCCACTTCATAGCCAACAACTCCCGATTGCCGACATCATAAATGCGTTCCGCAGACAAAAACTTTCTGGAAAAAAAAGCACACGGTTTCATCAAAGAACCATCAGACTCCCTCTGAGACAATATACAGATATGTAATCACTGCACTCGTACTATGGAAAATGCTTGTTGCAGGTGAAAAAGTTTATTGAAACCAGTGTTGCAGTAAAATACAGTGGGGATGCGATAGGCATAAACAACGACGTTTCGGCCAGTTCGTGGCCTTGATCACAGTATCGCTGAAACAAATGACATAAAAACAAATGAATAACTATATACAGAACATATTTACATATATACAGTTCACGAAAACATGTCAGAAAGCCAAGGTCAGAGTGGAATATATGGTGTCAGTGCTCCTAGGTTTTGAGGACGAAAAAACGAACAATCAGGAGGCATGGAGATAGATATGGCATGCACTGAAGCTAGAGGATAAGATGATGAAGATAATGCAACTTACCCTAGTAAGAAATTCCTTGTTTACTGCTGCACTACAGTGTTACTAAGCGTATCAGCCAGAAAAAATGCATATGGTAGTCCTAAAGAATGATGGAACATGGAAGGTAATGAGAAGTAATTAAGAGTATCACCAGAGGCTTAGATATATCTAGATGGAAAATGGCTATAACGTACTTGCCAATCTATGTTTTTGCTGCTACTCATAAAGGTATAGAGAACCAATTGTCGCTGTATCATGGAGCATATATATAGGTGTGGCTGTAGGAACAGACAAGAGTGAGTTATCTGTTAGGTCCGTATGAGGTGGATAGGACAAATGGACTATGGTATACTTGCCAGTTTAATGCTCCTATTGTATAAAGTGTACCGGGCCGGTCGGCGTAGTATGGAGCGCACATATGTGGCTGGCTATGGGGGATATATGAAATAGATATTATAGGTTAAGTCCATATTAAGTCCATACTGAGTATAAACAGGTAACCATAATGTACTTGCCGATTTAATTGTAGTACTATTCAAGCTATAATACACCGGATGTCCCCAGCATGTGGATGGTGCATAGAGATATAGCTGTGGGGACAGACGTATACAGGGTAAGTGGATTGTCAGGTAGGCCTATAATGGGTCATTTTAATTTTAATTTTATAATACATTGCGCTACCTGCCAGTATGTAGCCATCCCGAGCCATTAGTGACCTAAACGATGGGGCGGTTAGCATACAAAAAAAACCACGACTCCCTTTTGTGCACAACCATCACCCCACAATGCACAAAATACATAATCTCATTCGTGGACATTGGCCCCTCCTCAACAAGGCCTATCCCAGTAGCCCTATCTTCAAGGATCCTCCGTTAATGTGTACCAGACGACCCAAGAACAAACGGGACAAGCTGGTAAGAGCAGATCTAGGGTCACATAAATCACCATTCACTAGGACCCTGACTGACCAAAAAAGAATAGGTACCTTTCCTTGCTTGAATTGTATGAGTTGCTCTAACATCATTAAAGGGAACGAGGTGGTGCATCCACGTACTGAGAAATCATATCCCATTAAAGATTACTATACCTGTGCAACGAGTTTTGTGGTCTACATTATAAAGTAAAAAAAGGGGAGAAGCCAGCGCAGCCTAAGGTTAAGACGCAATACATAAAGTGTAAATGCACATATTAATTTCTAACTGTATTTTCAAAATGAGACATTTAGCAAACAATTGATCAATTCTTTGAGCCACCCCGCCTCTTCACGGCAATCTCATATTGGGGCAGTCCTACACTACGTTTTTTATATTCGCTGTGCCATAAAGGCCTGGTTATGTGCGCCATTCTTTCTGTGTCTCAGTGATTGATAGGCTGCTGTACACACACATAGCAGCCCTGCCCTGCCTCAGGCTTTGTTTAATTATGCACCTGTGCCTCAGCCTGTTTCACTCTTCATCTGTGGCTCTGGATGGGCAGTGTGGAGGTTGGATCCGAAATGTCTGTCCTGACCTGGTCAACCTTTATCCTCGCTTGCCTACTCTGGCGCCATGGGGGTGACTCAGTATATGCTCCAGGTACAGCATGCTTTTAATGTGGTCTTGCTTTTAGTTCATTTAGGAGGCCTTTATGGCACAGCGAATATAAAAAACGTAGTGTGGGACTGCCCCAATATGAGATTGCCGTGAAGAGGCAGGGTGGCTCAAAGAATTGATCAATTGTTTGCTAAATGTCTCATTTTGAAAATACCGTTAGAAATTAATATGTGCATTTGCATTTTATGTATTGCGTCTTAACCTTAGGCTGCGCTGGCTTCTCCCCTTTTTTGCTACATTATTAAGTGCCCATGCGGGCTGTTGTACGTGGGGGAGACTACCCAGGCTATTGGGGATCGAATGTCCAGCCACAAATCTACCATCAGGCGTGAGAAATTATGGCTACCGTTACCATCACACTTCAAAGAAGCGAGACATAATATTACACAACTAAGGTTCCAAATAGTGGAAAAGGTACCTCACCCGAGAAGGGGAGGCAATCACATTCAGCTTTTAAAGCAAAGGGAAACTTTTTGGATCTATACCCTAGACACCCTTCACCCAAGGGGGTTAAATCGTGAGATTGATTGGCTAACATAAACTTGTTTTTTTCTAGACGAATTGACCCACCGCACTAGAAGCCTCAACCGCATGCACTTTCAAGACGGTAAGCTTTATACCCTCTGGTTCCTTGACCAGCTTCCCATTTTTGTTTTTGTCTTTTTTATTGTTGTTTTTATTCTTATATTTTTATTTTTTCATTTGTTCTTTTTTTCTATTATTTTTAATTTTAATTTTTTATTTTTTCGATTTTTATTTCACATTTTGATTATTTGTTCCAAATATTCCTATGTCTCATTTTCCCCAAGGGGACTTTCATTTCCATGTATCCCATTTATTTCCCTTTTCTTTCAATTATTTACTTTATTATTTTCCTTCATTTCTTATTTCCTTTATTTCAGTTTGGACTCCTACCATTTATGTGTAAATGTATATACGCATTGTATGTCTGCAGAGTTTCTAAGGATCAGCACCCTATACAATTGTACAGCACATTTCTCAATACATCTTACATGAGTAACGCTGTTGCGCCCCCTTCTTCCCCTTCCCCCCTTAGTAACGCTGGGGCGTCGCCTTTTGTCGGTCAGAGAGGTGTAGTTTGAACACCTGTACATCTTACATGGGCCCTCTAACAACGCTGACTCGCTCCTTTTCCCCTGTAGTAACGCTGATATGTCCCTCTTTTTCTACTAGGAGAGTTGCAATTTGAACGCACATTCCACAACGCTGCTATACTGGGTCTCTATCCAGCTCCACATTGCGCAGGCGCGGGCGCCATCTTGCAGTTCTGATGTACACAGCATAGACGCTGGCGTCCCCCTCGGCATCGTGGTCCTCTAGGCACAGCGCATGCGTCGGCGTTCCTGGGCTCACCCACCTAGTTCCACACTGACTGCGCAGATGCGGGCGCCCTTAGTTACATCCGGTCACCTGACCGGCCGGGGCTATATACAGCGCTGCCAGAACTGACATGGCAGCCGCTCCTCTGCAAAGACACGGTGTGTGTCTGCATCTACCACTTGGCCACCAACGCCGGCCCCCCAACCACAGACGCTACCAGCGGACTACGGATGTGAGAACCCCATCTACCAGATAAGTTACTCGGGCTTCCCATTACACTTCATCCTTACACCAGTTTCTTTTACAGCTAAATCTATGTGCACTACTGCTCTCATTGCATCCAGAACACAGGACCTGTACAGTTGTGCTGGGACTGGGTCTACATACTGGCAGGTAGCGCATGTATTATAAAATTAAAATTAAAATGACCCATTATAGGCCTACCTGACAATCCACTTACCCTGTATACGTCTGTCCCCACAGCTATATCTCTATGCACCATCCACATGCTGGGGACATCCGGTGTATTATAGCTTGAATAGTACTACAATTAAATCGGCAAGTACATTATGGTTACCTGTTTATACTCAATATGGACTTAACCTATAATATCTATTTCATATATCCCCCATAGCCAGCCCCATATGTGCGCTCCATACTACGCCGACCGGCCCGGTACACTTTATACAATAGGAGCACTAAACTGGCAAGTATACCATAGTCCATTTGTCCTATCCACCTCATACGGACCTAACAGATAACTCACTCTTGTCTGTTCCTACAGCCACACCTATATATATGCTCCATGATACAGCGACAATTGGTTCTCTATACCTTTATGAGTAGCAGCAAAAACATAGATTGGCAAGTACGTTATAGCCGTTTTCCATCTAGATATATCTAAGCCTCTGGTGATACTCTTAATTACTTCTCATTACCTTCCATGTTCCATCATTCTTTAGGACTACCATATGCATTTTTTCTGGCTGATACGCTTAGTAACACTGTAGTGCAGCAGTAAACAAGGAATTTTCTTACTAGGGTAAGTTGCATTATCTTCATCGTCTTATCCTCTAGCTTCAGTGCATGCCATATCTATCTCCATGCCTCCTGATTGTTCGTTTTTTCGTCCTCAAAACCTAGGAGCACTGACACCATATATTCCACTCTGACCTTGGCTTTCTGACATGTTTTTGTGAATATATAAATATGTTCTGTATATAGTTATTCATTTTTTTTTAAGTCATTTGTTTCAGCGATACTGTGATCAAGGCCACGAACTGGCTGAAACGTCGTTGTTTATGCCTATCGCATCCCCACTGTATTTTACTGCAACACTGGTTTCAATAAACTTTTTCACCTGCAACAAGCATTTTCCATAGTACGAGTGCAGTGATTACATATCTGTATATTACGTGGGACTAGTGGTTCCGTTCACTTGCACCGTCATATCCTGAATAGTCGAGTGCTAGCCTTTCGTATTCTCCCTCTGAGACAAAACGGCCCCTGCCCCAATCACAGAAGCGTCGACCTCAACCTGAAAAGGAAGAGAAACATCTGGTTGACGCAATACAGGGGCAGAAGTAAATCAGCGTTTAAGCTCCCGAAAGGCCTCAACAGCCTCTGAGGACCAATTCGTCACATCAGCGCCTTTCTTCGTCAAATCAGTAAGGGGCTTAACCACACTGGAAAAGTTGGCAATGAAACGGCGATAAAAATTAGCAAAGCCCAAAAATTTTTGAAGTCCCTTCACAGATGTGGGTTGGATCCAGTCATGAATGGCTTGGACCTTAACAGGATCCATTTCTATAGACGAGGGAGAAAAAATGAAACCCAAAAAAGAGACCTTCTGAACTCCGAATAGGCACTTAGACCCCTTCACAAATAAAGCATTATCACGAAGGATCTGGAACACCATCCTGAACTGCTTCACATGAGACTCCCAATCATTGGAAAAAATCAAAATATCATCCAAATATATGACCATGAATTTATCAAGATAATTGCGGAAAATATCATGCATGAAAGACTGGAACACAGATGGAGCATTAGAGAGCCCAAATGGCATCACAAGGTATTCAAAATGGCCTTCGGGCGTATTAAATGCAGTTTTCCATTCATCACCCTGTTTAATACGAACAAGATTATATGCCCCTCGGAGGTCAATCTTAGTAAACCAACTAGCCCCCTTAATCTGAGCAAACAAATCAGTAAGCAAAGGCAAGGGGTATTGGAATTTGACCGTGATCTTATTAAGAAGACAATAATCTATACAGGGTCTCAAGGAGCCATCCTTCTTAGCAACAAAAAAGAAACCCGCTCCCAATGGTGATGAAGACGGCCGAATATGCCCTTTCTCCAAAGATTCCTTAACATAGCTCCGCATGACGGCATACTCTGGCACAGACAGATTGAAAAGTCGGCCCTTAGGGAACTTACAAACAGGAATCAAGTTAATAGCACAATTACAGTCCCTATGTGGAGGAAGGGAACTGGACTTGGGCTCATCAAATACATCCTGGAAATCCGATAAAAACTCAGGGACCTCAGAAGAGGGGGAAGAGGAAATTGACATCAAAGGAACATCACTATGTACCCCTTGACAAACCCAACTAGTCACAGACATAGTTTTCCAATCCAGCACCGGATTATGTTCCTGTAACCATGGAAATCCCAGTACAACAACATCATGCAGGTTATGCAACACCAGAAAACGGCAATCTTCCTGATGTGCAGGAGCCATGTACATAGTCATCTGTGTCCAGTACTGAGGTTTATCCTTGGCCAAGGGTGTAGCATCAATACCCCTCAAAGGAATAGGGCACTGCAAAGGCTGCAAGGAAAAACCACAGCGCCTGGCGAGTTCTAAGTCCATTAAGTTCAGGGCAGCACCTGAATCCACAAATGCCATGACAGAAAAGGACGACAATGAGAAAATCAGGGTCACAGATAAGAGAAATTTAGGCTGTACAGTACTAATGGTAACAGACCTAGCGACTCTCTTAGTACGCTTAGGGCAATCAGAGATAACATGAGCAGAATCACCACAGTAAAAACACAGCCTATTCTGACGTCTGAATTCCTGCCGTTCTATTCTAGTCAAAATCCTATCACATTGCACAGGTTCAGGACTATGCTCAGAGGATACTGCCATATGGTGTACAGCTTTGCGCTCGCGCAGACGCCGATCAATCTGAATGGCTAGAGACATAGATTCGCTCAAACCGGCAGGCGTAGGAAAGCCCACCATAACATCTTTAAGGGCTTCAGAAAGACCTTTTCTGAAAATAGCAGCCAGAGCCTCTTCATTCCATTTAGTGAGCACAGACCATTTTCTAAATTTCTGGCAGTATAACTCTGTTGCTTCCTGACCTTGACACAAGGCTAACAGGGTCTTTTCTGCATGTTCCACAGAATTAGGTTCGTCATACAATAATCCGAGCGCTTGAAAAAATGCATCTACATTCAATAATGCCGGATCCCCTGTTTCAAGAGAAAAAGCCCAGTCTTGAGGATCACCACGCAACAATGATATGATGATTTTCACCTGCTGAATGGGATCATCAGAAGAACGGGGTTTCAAAGCAAAAAACAATTTGCAGTTATTTTTAAAGTTCAAAAACTTGGATCTGTCCCCAAAAAACAAATCAGGAGTAGGAATTCTGAGCTCTAAAGCCGGAGTCTGGACAACATAGTCCTGAATACTCTGTACTCTTGCAGTAAGTTGATCCACACGAGAAAACAAACCCTGAACATCCATGCCAGAGCATAAATCCTGAACCACCCAGATATCAAGAGGGAAAAAAAAGACAAACCAAAGCACAGAAAAAAAAAGATTCAGAACTTCAAAACCAGGGATTCAAGCTTCAGGAGGCTAATTTGCATATTCCAGGTGCCTTCTGGGAGAAGCGAAGTCTCCCTAAGCTAGAAGATCGTTGGGTACAGCCGGGACCAGCTGCTTCGAAAGCATCACCAAACCAGGGATTCAAGCTTCAGGAGGCTAATTTGCATATTCCAGGTGCCTTCTGGGAGAAGCGAAGTCTCCCTAAGCTAGAAGATCGTTGGGTACAGCCGGGACCAGCTGCTTCGAAAGCATCACCAAACCAGGGATTCAAGCTTCAGGAGGCTAATTTGCATATTCCAGGTGCCTTCTGGGAGAAGCGAAGTCTCCCTAAGCTAGAAGATCGTTGGGTACAGCCGGGACCAGCTGCTTCGAAAGCATCACCAAACCAGGGATTCAAGCTTCAGGAGGCTAATTTGCATATTCCAGGTGCCTTCTGGGAGAAGCGAAGTCTCCCTAAGCTAGAAGATCGTTGGGTACAGCCGGGACCAGCTGCTTCGAAAGCATCACCAAACCAGGGATTCAAGCTTCAGGAGGCTAATTTGCATATTCCAGGTGCCTTCTGGGAGAAGCGAAGTCTCCCTAAGCTAGAAGATCGTTGGGTACAGCCGGGACCAGCTGCTTCGAAAGCATCACCAAACCAGGGATTCAAGCTTCAGGAGGCTAATTTGCATATTCCAGGTGCCTTCTGGGAGAAGCGAAGTCTCCCTAAGCTAGAAGATCGTTGGGTACAGCCGGGACCAGCTGCTTCGAAAGCATCACCAAACCAGGGATTCAAGCTTCAGGAGGCTAATTTGCATATTCCAGGTGCCTTCTGGGAGAAGCGAAGTCTCCCTAAGCTAGAAGATCGTTGGGTACAGCCGGGACCAGCTGCTTCGAAAGCATCACCAAACCAGGGATTCAAGCTTCAGGAGGCTAATTTGCATATTCCAGGTGCCTTCTGGGAGAAGCGAAGTCTCCCTAAGCTAGAAGATCGTTGGGTACAGCCGGGACCAGCTGCTTCGAAAGCATCACCAAACCAGGGATTCAAGCTTCAGGAGGCTAATTTGCATATTCCAGGTGCCTTCTGGGAGAAGCGAAGTCTCCCTAAGCTAGAAGATCGTTGGGTACAGCCGGGACCAGCTGCTTCGAAAGCATCACCAAACCAGGGATTCAAGCTTCAGGAGGCTAATTTGCATATTCCAGGTGCCTTCTGGGAGAAGCGAAGTCTCCCTAAGCTAGAAGATCGTTGGGTACAGCCGGGACCAGCTGCTTCGAAAGCATCACCAAACCAGGGATTCAAGCTTCAGGAGGCTAATTTGCATATTCCAGGTGCCTTCTGGGAGAAGCGAAGTCTCCCTAAGCTAGAAGATCGTTGGGTACAGCCGGGACCAGCTGCTTCGAAAGCATCACCAAACCAGGGATTCAAGCTTCAGGAGGCTAATTTGCATATTCCAGGTGCCTTCTGGGAGAAGCGAAGTCTCCCTAAGCTAGAAGATCGTTGGGTACAGCCGGGACCAGCTGCTTCGAAAGCATCACCAAACCAGGGATTCAAGCTTCAGGAGGCTAATTTGCATATTCCAGGTGCCTTCTGGGAGAAGCGAAGTCTCCCTAAGCTAGAAGATCGTTGGGTACAGCCGGGACCAGCTGCTTCGAAAGCATCACCAAACCAGGGATTCAAGCTTCAGGAGGCTAATTTGCATATTCCAGGTGCCTTCTGGGAGAAGCGAAGTCTCCCTAAGCTAGAAGATCGTTGGGTACAGCCGGGACCAGCTGCTTCGAAAGCATCACCAAACCAGGGATTCAAGCTTCAGGAGGCTAATTTGCATATTCCAGGTGCCTTCTGGGAGAAGCAAAGTCTCCCTAAGCTAGAAGATCGTTGGGTACAGCCGGGACCAGCTGCTTCGAAAGCATCACCAAACCAGGGATTCAAGCTTCAGGAGGCTAATTTGCATATTCCAGGTGCCTTCTGGGAGAAGCGAAGTCTCCCTAAGCTAGAAGATCGTTGGGTACAGCCGGGACCAGCTGCTTCGAAAGCATCACCAAACCAGGGATTCAAGCTTCAGGAGGCTAATTTGCATATTCCAGGTGCCTTCTGGGAGAAGCGAAGTCTCCCTAAGCTAGAAGATCGTTGGGTACAGCCGGGACCAGCTGCTTCGAAAGCATCACCAAACCAGGGATTCAAGCTTCAGGAGGCTAATTTGCATATTCCAGGTGCCTTCTGGGAGAAGCGAAGTCTCCCTAAGCTAGAAGATCGTTGGGTACAGCCGGGACCAGCTGCTTCGAAAGCATCACCAAACCAGGGATTCAAGCTTCAGGAGGCTAATTTGCATATTCCAGGTGCCTTCTGGGAGAAGCGAAGTCTCCCTAAGCTAGAAGATCGTTGGGTACAGCCGGGACCAGCTGCTTCGAAAGCATCACCAAACCAGGGATTCAAGCTTCAGGAGGCTAATTTGCATATTCCAGGTGCCTTCTGGGAGAAGCGAAGTCTCCCTAAGCTAGAAGATCGTTGGGTACAGCCGGGACCAGCTGCTTCGAAAGCATCACCAAACCAGGGATTCAAGCTTCAGGAGGCTAATTTGCATATTCCAGGTGCCTTCTGGGAGAAGCGAAGTCTCCCTAAGCTAGAAGATCGTTGGGTACAGCCGGGACCAGCTGCTTCGAAAGCATCACCAAACCAGGGATTCAAGCTTCAGGAGGCTAATTTGCATATTCCAGGTGCCTTCTGGGAGAAGCGAAGTCTCCCTAAGCTAGAAGATCGTTGGGTACAGCCGGGACCAGCTGCTTCGAAAGCATCACCAAACCAGGGATTCAAGCTTCAGGAGGCTAATTTGCATATTCCAGGTGCCTTCTGGGAGAAGCGAAGTCTCCCTAAGCTAGAAGATCGTTGGGTACAGCCGGGACCAGCTGCTTCGAAAGCATCACCAAACCAGGGATTCAAGCTTCAGGAGGCTAATTTGCATATTCCAGGTGCCTTCTGGGAGAAGCGAAGTCTCCCTAAGCTAGAAGATCGTTGGGTACAGCCGGGACCAGCTGCTTCGAAAGCATCACCAAACCAGGGATTCAAGCTTCAGGAGGCTAATTTGCATATTCCAGGTGCCTTCTGGGAGAAGCGAAGTCTCCCTAAGCTAGAAGATCGTTGGGTACAGCCGGGACCAGCTGCTTCGAAAGCATCACCAAACCAGGGATTCAAGCTTCAGGAGGCTAATTTGCATATTCCAGGTGCCTTCTGGGAGAAGCGAAGTCTCCCTAAGCTAGAAGATCGTTGGGTACAGCCGGGACCAGCTGCTTCGAAAGCATCACCAAACCAGGGATTCAAGCTTCAGGAGGCTAATTTGCATATTCCAGGTGCCTTCTGGGAGAAGCGAAGTCTCCCTAAGCTAGAAGATCGTTGGGTACAGCCGGGACCAGCTGCTTCGAAAGCATCACCAAACCAGGGATTCAAGCTTCAGGAGGCTAATTTGCATATTCCAGGTGCCTTCTGGGAGAAGCGAAGTCTCCCTAAGCTAGAAGATCGTTGGGTACAGCCGGGACCAGCTGCTTCGAAAGCACCACCAAATTTTTGCCTGTAGGACATTATTGCAAGAGAGCTTGGCTGAGTAGATTACACAAGAAGGAAAACACACAGCAAGTCAGCAGGATCTAGGAGCAACATGGCAGATGTGACAACCTACATGGTGAGCTGCAGCATGTGCTACATGTTCACAGATCGACCAGAAGAAGAATCCAATTTCACCTGTCAGAAGTGTAGACTAGTGGCCCTTTTAGAAGAAAAGGTGCGGGGTCTGGAAGAAAGAATAGCAACTTTGAAACTCATCAAAGAGAATGAAGACTTTCTAGACAGAACAGAAGCATCTCTACTGGTCACAGAAGGTGCAAAAAGTGTCAGAGAACCTCCAAAAGCAGATGAGTGGAAGCATGTGACCAAAAGAAGCAAGAAGACCATGGAGAAATCACCAACCACACAACTGAAGAACCGATATCAAATCTTTGTAGAGGATGAAGATGGCACACCTAAGAATGAAGCAATACCAGCAAGCAAAAAAGAAAAGGGCACACAGCAACAAGTGACAGCAAAAAGTACAGCCAAGAAGCAACGAAGAGTGGTGGTGGTGGGAGACTCACTACTGAGAGGCACAGAAGCAGCCATCTGCAGACCGGACATAACTGCAAGAGAAGTATGCTGCCTTCCAGGTGCGATGATCAAGGATGTGACCGATAGGATACCAAAGCTCTTCAGCTCCAAGGACGTCCACCCATTTCTTCTGATACATGTTGGCACCAATGACACGGCAAGGAAGGACCTACCGACAATCTGCAAGGACTTTGAAGAGTTGGGGAAGAAAGTAAAGGAACTGGATGCACAGGTAGTTTTTTCTTCTATCCTTCCAGTAGATGGGCATGGCACCAGGAGATGGAACAGGATCCTTGATGCAAACAACTGGCTAAGACGATGGTGCAGACAACAAAGATTTGGATTCCTGGACCACGGTGTGAATTACTGGTATGATGGACTCCTCGCCAGAGACGGACTACACCTCAACAAACCTGGGAAACACACATTCGCCAGAAGACTCGCTACACTCATCAGGAGGGCGTTAAACTAGAAGAAGAGGGGACGGGAAGAAAAACATTAGACTCGAACAAAGACGACCCAGGAAAACATACTCAGAAAGGAGGTAAGAACATTTCTAAAACAATCCACAGTGAGGAGATTGGAACAAAACAAAATCCTCTAAACTGCATGCTCGCAAACGCCAGAAGCCTGACAAACAAGATGGAAGAACTAGAAGCAGAAATATCTCCAGGTAACTTTGACATAGTGGGAATAACCGAGACATGGTTAGATGAAAGCTATGACTGGGCAGTTAACTTACAGGGTTACAGTCTGTTTAGAAAGGATTGTAAAAATCGGAGAGGAGGAGGGGTTTGTCTCTATGTAAAGTCTTGTCTAAAGTCCACTTTAAGGGAGGATATTAGCGAAGGGAATGAGGATGTCGAGTCCATATGGGTTGAAATTCATGGAGGGAAAAATGGTAACAAAATTCTCATTGGGGTCTGTTACAAACCCCCAAATATAACAGAAAGCATGGAAAGTCTACTTCTAAAGCAGATAGATGAAGCTGCAACCCATAATGAGGTCCTGGTTATGGGGGACTTTAACTACCCGGATATTAACTGGGAAACAGAAACCTGTGAAACCCATAAAGGCAACAGGTTTCTGCTAATAACCAAGAAAAATTATCTTTCACAATTGGTGCAGAATCCAACCAGAGGAGCAGCACTTTTAGACCTAATACTATCTAATAGACCTGACAGAATAACAAATCTGCAGGTGGTTGGGCATTTAGGAAATAGCGACCACAATATTGTGCAGTTTCACCTGTCTTTCACTAGGGGGACTTGTCAGGGAGTCACAAAAACATTGAACTTTAGGAAGGCAAAGTTTGAACAGCTTAGAGATGCCCTTAATCTGGTAGACTGGGACAATATCCTCAGAAATGAGAATACAGATAATAAATGGGAAATGTTTAAGAACATCCTAAATAGGCAGTGTAAGCGGTTTATACCTTGTGGGAATAAAAGGACTAGAAATAGGAAAAACCCAATGTGGCTAAACAAAGAAGTAAGACAGGCAATTAACAGTAAAAAGAAAGCATTTGCACTACTAAAGCAGGATGGCACCATTGAAGCTCTAAAAAACTATAGGGAGAAAAATACTTTATCTAAAAAACTAATTAAAGCTGCCAAAAAGGAAACAGAGAAGCACATTGCTAAGGAGAGTAAAACTAATCCCAAACTGTTCTTCAACCATATCAATAGTAAAAGAATAAAAACTGAAAATGTAGGCCCCTTAAAAAATAGTGAGGAAAGAATGGTTGTAGATGACGAGGAAAAAGCTAACATATTAAACACCTTCTTCTCCACGGTATTCACGGTGGAAAATGAAATGCTAGGTGAAATCCCAAGAAACAATGAAAACCCTATATTAAGGGTCACCAATCTAACCCAAGAAGAGGTGCGAAACCGGCTAAATAAGATTAAAATAGATAAATCTCCGGGTCCGGATGGCATACACCCACGAGTACTAAGAGAACTAAGTAATGTAATAGATAAACCATTATTTCTTATTTTTAGTGACTCTATAGCGACAGGGTCTGTTCCGCAGGACTGGCGCATAGCAAATGTGGTGCCAATATTCAAAAAGGGCTCTAAAAGTGAACCTGGAAATTATAGGCCAGTAAGTCTAACCTCTATTGTTGGTAAAATATTTGAAGGGTTTCTGAGGGATGTTATTCTGGATTATCTCAATGAGAATAACTGTTTAACTCCATATCAGCATGGGTTTATGAGAAATCGCTCCTGTCAAACCAATCTAATCAGTTTTTATGAAGAGGTAAGCTATAGACTGGACCACGGTGAGTCATTGGACGTGGTATATCTCGATTTTTCCAAGCGTTTGATACCGTGCCGCACAAGAGGTTGGTACACAAAATGAGAATGCTTGGTCTGGGGGAAAATGTGTGTAAATGGGTTAGTAACTGGCTTAGTGATAGAAAGCAGAGGGTGGTTATAAATGGTATAGTCTCTAACTGGGTCGCTGTGACCAGTGGGGTACCGCAGGGGTCAGTATTGGGACCTGTTCTCTTCAACATATTCATTAATGATCTGGTAGAAGGTTTACACAGTAAAATATCGATATTTGCAGATGATACAAAACTATGTAAAGCAGTTAATACAAGAGAAGATAGTATTCTGCTACAGATGGATCTGGATAAGTTGGAAACTTGGGCTGAAAGGTGGCAGATGAGGTTTAACAATGATAAATGGAAGGTTATACACATGGGAAGAGGGAATCAATATCACCATTACACACTGAACGGGAAACCACTGGGTAAATCTGACAGGGAGAAGGACTTGGGGATCCTAGTTAATGATAAACTTACCTGGAGCAGCCAGTGCCAGGCAGCAGCTGCCAAGGCAAACAGGATCATGGGGTGCATTAAAAGAGGTCTGGATACACATGATGAGAGCATTATACTGCCTCTGTACAAATCCCTAGTTAGAACGCACATGGAGTACTGTGTCCAGTTTTGGGCACCGGTGCTCAGGAAGGATATAATGGAACTAGAGAGAGTACAAAGGAGGGCAACAAAATTAATAAAGGGGATGGGAGAACTACAATACCCAGATAGATTAGCGAAATTAGGATTATTTAGTCTAGAAAAAAGACGACTGAGGGGCGATCTAATAACCATGTATAAGTATATAAGGGGACAATACAAATATCTCGCTGAGGATCTGTTTATACCAAGGAAGGTGACGGGCACAAGGGGGCATTCTTTGCGTCTGGAGGAGAGAAGGTTTTTCCACCAACATAGAAGAGGATTCTTTACTGTTAGGGCAGTGAGAATCTGGAATTGCTTGCCTGAGGAGGTGGTGATGGCGAACTCAGTCGAGGGGTTCAAGAGAGGCCTGGATGTCTTCCTGGAGCAGAACAATATTGTATCATACAATTATTAGGTTCTGTAGAAGGACGTAGATCTGGGGATTTATTATGATGGAATATAGGCTGAACTGGATGGACAAATGTCTTTTTTCGGCCTTACTAACTATGTTACTATGTTACTTTCTTTTCCTTCTTTTGAGATACATTTAATTCATTTTTGGCCACTTGTACTGTTATGATCTGTTGGTTTAGGAACAAAATGAGACAAGCTCTGAAGGAGGTGGTGACTGTACTGACTGCAACCCCTGAACCTAGCAGCGCAACTAAAAATAGCCGTGGGGGTACCTGACGCTCCCTAGACCCCTCGGCACAGCCTAAGATCTAACTTCCCCTAAAGATAGAAACAGGAAACCTATCTTGCCTTAGACAAAATCCCCAAAGGAAAGATAGCCCCCCACAAATATTGACGGTGAGAGGAGTGGAAAATAACATACGCAGAAATGAAATCAGATTTTAGCACAGGAGGCCAGTCTAGCTTGATAGATAGGACAGGAAAGGATACTGTGCGGTCAGTATAAAAACTACAAAACAATCCACACAGAGTTTACAAAATCTCCACACCTGACTAAAGGTGTGGAGGGTAAATCTGCTTCCCAGAGCTTCCAGCTAACAGAAAAAATCCATACTGACAAGCTGGACAAATAAAGAATGCACAGAACAATAAGTCCACAACATGTGGACTGAAATGAGCAAAGCCAGAACTTATCTTTGCAGAACTGGTCAGGAAACCAGGAGAATGCAAGCAGAGATGTGAATCCAGCCAGGAAACATTGACAAGTGGCACAGGCTGAAGAAAGAGCCAGACTTAAATAGCGGAGCAGAAGAGACGATAAGTGGAGGCAGGTGAGGACAGCTAACTCAAAGGAGCAGCCATACCACTAGAAACCACAAGAGGGATCCCAAGAGCAGAACTCACAAAAGTGCCACTTACAACCACCGGAGGGAGCCCAAGAGCGGAATTCACAACAAGAATCGTTCTTTTAATAGTATAGGTCTGCAACTGTTCAGTCCACAACCCCTGAGAAACGAACTCACCTTTTTAGGTCTAATTCAGGAGTCCAGATATTGCAGCGCTAGGTAGGCAGGGGAGTCTATGTGCACATATCCACATCATTGCAAGGCCTGCAGGCACTGTATGTGAGAACATAGTTCTCACTGCATACCTCCAAAAGCTCTATTACTGTCTGCTGTTGTGTATTATATATATTTCGGATCTTCCTGTTTCCCAGAAGATGTCTGTTATCTGGGTTGTTTCTGACTGGTACTCTAAAATGGTCCATCTGGTACCTTTGCCTAAGTTGCCTTCCTCCTCAGATTTGGTTCCATTGTATTTTCAGCATGTGGTTCGTTTGCATGGCATTCCGGAGAATATTGTGTCTGACAGAGGTTCTCAGTTTGTCTCTAGGTTTTGGCGGGCCTTTTGTGCTAGGATGGGCATTGATTTGTCTTTTTCTTCGGCGTTTCATCCTCAGACTAATGGCCAAACTGAGCGAACTAGTCAGACCTTGGAGACCTATTTGAGATGCTTTGTGTCTGCTGATCAGGATGATTGGGTGGCTTTCTTGCCATTGGCTGAGTTTGCGCTTAATAATCGTTTTTCTTCTGGGCAGGTTGAGCCTTCTGATTGTCCTGGTGTGGATTCTGTGGTGGACAGGCTGCAGCAGATTTGGACTCATGTGGTGGACAATTTGACGTTGTCTCAGGAAAGGGCTCAACGTTTTGCTAACCGCCATCGATGTGTTGGTCCCCGGCTTCGTGTGGGGGATTTGGTTTGGTTGTCTTCTCGTCATGTTCCTATGAAGGTTTCTTCCCCTAAGTTTAAGCCTCGGTTTATTGGTCCTTATAATATTTCTGAAATTATCAATCCGGTGTCTTTTCGTTTGGCTCTTCCAGCCTCTTTTGCCATTCATAATGTTTTCCATAGATCTTTGTTGCGGAGATATGTGGTGCCCGTTGTTCCCTCGGTTGATACTCCTGCCCCGGTGTTGGTTGAGGGAGATTTGGAATATGAGGTTGAGAAAATTTTGGATTCTCGTTTTTCGAGGCGGCGGCTTCAATATCTTGTCAAGTGGAAGGGTTATGGCCAGGAGGATAATTCTTGGGTTGTTGCCTCCGATGTCCATGCCGCCAATTTGGTTCGTGCTTTTCACTTGGCTCGTCCTGATCGGCCTGGGGGCTCTGGTGGGGGTTCTGTGACCCCTCCTCAAGGGGGGTACTGTTGTGAATTCCGCTCTTGGGCTCCCTCCGGTGGTTGTAAGTGGCACTTTTGTGAGTTCTGCTCTTGGGCTCCCTCCGGTGGTTTTAAGTGGTATGGCTGCTCCTTGGATTTAGCTTCCAACGGCTACTTCTAGTGTTGTGTTGAGCTTAGGGACTGCGGTCAGTACAGGTACCACTTCCTTCAGAGCTCGTCCCATGTTGCTCTTAAACCACCAGTACATAACAGCTTCGCAGGCATAAGTTGCATAGTTCTATCTGCTAGTCTTGTTCCACTCATTTTTTTTTCAAAAATTCACCAAAAATAAAAACAAATGTATAAAGTGACAGGCTGAGGCTTGGTGTATCTGTGGTGGAAAAATTGTACCTTCGCAGGCATAAGTTGCATAGTTCTGTCTTCTAGCCTTGTACTCATTGTTAAATTTTTTCCAACAGAAAAAAAAGTATACCATCTGTTATCTATGGCTGCGGACTGGTGTAACTGTGGAGGAAAAATCGCAGTTTCGCATGCATACGAAACATATTTCTGTGTGCCAGCCTTGTTCTATTTTTTTTCTTTCAAAAATTCACCAAAAAAACAAAAAAATGTATACAGTCTGTTATGTCAGGCTAAGTCCTGGTGTATCTGTGGTGGAAACATTGTAGCTTTGCAGGAATGAGTTGCATAGTTATGTATACTAGCCTTGCTCCATTCATATTTTTACAAAAATTCACTTAAAACCAAAACAAAAATTAAATAGTCTGTTATGTCTGGCTGAGGCCTGGTGTATCTGTGGTGGAAAAATCATGCATTCGCTGTTAGGTGTTATGATCAGGTGACCTTGGAGCAGCATGAAAACTTTCACTGGAGTAGGTGGTAACTATACTGACCGCAAACCCTGATCTTATCACCGCAACTAGAAGTAGCCGTGGGGTGTGCCTAACAAAACCTAGACACCTCGACACAGCCGGAGGACTAAATACTCCTATAGATGGAAATAGGAATTTCTACCTTGCCTCAGAGCAGAACCCCAAAGGATAGGCAGCCCTGTTGTGAATTCTGTGGTCAAGCTCCCTCCTGTGGTCATGAGTGGTACTTCGGCTGGTTCTGTCTATGAGCTTCCTTTGGTGGATGTGAGTGAGGCTGCGGCTTCTGAGTTTCCTTCCTCAGGTGACGAGGTTAAGTCGTTAGGTGCTGCTCTATTTAACTCCACCTAGTTCTTTGTTCCTTGCCTCCAGTCAATCTTCCAGTATTGGTCTTGCTCTCTCTCCTGGATCGTTCTTGTGACCTGTCTGCCCTGCATAAGCTAAGTTCTGCTTGTGTTACTTTTGTTTGCTATTTTTTCTGTCCAGCTTGCTATATTGGTTTGTCTTGCTTGCTGGAAGCTCTGGGACGCAGAGGGAGCACCTCCGTACCGTTAGTCGGTGCGGAGGGTCTTTTTGCGCCCTCTGCGTGGTTGTTTGTAGGTTTTTGTGTTGACCGCAAAGCTATCTTTCCTATCCTCGGTCTATTCAGTAAGTCGGACCTCACTTTGCTAAAATCTATTTCATCTCTGTGTTTGTATTTTCATCTTTACTCACAGTCATTATATGTGTGGGGGCTGCCTTTTCCTTTGGGGAATTTCTCTGAGGCAAGGTAGGCTTATTTTTCTATCTTCAGGGCTAGCTAGTTTCTCAGGCTGTGCCCGAGGCGCCTAGGTCTGGTCAGGAGCGCTCCACGGCTACCTCTAGTGTGGTGTGATAGGATTAGGGATTGCGGTCAGCAGAGTTCCCACGTCTCAGAGCTCGTCCTATGTTATTAGTAACTATCAGGTCACTTTGTGTGCTCTTAACCACCAGGTCCATTGTGGTTCTGAATCACCAGTTCATAACACAGCCCCCCACAAATATTGACTGTGAGTAGTAGAGGAAAAGACACACGTAGGCAGGAAACAGGATTTAGCAAATGAGGCACACACTAGCTAAATAGTAAAGGATAGGACAGGATACCAAGCGGTCAGTATTAACACTCCTTCCAAAAATATCCACAGCAGAAAATACAAAAACTCCACCATCTAACTAAAGATGTGGAGCGTATATCTGCATCTCCAGAGAATCCAACAAGACCGAGAAAACACTGACACAGTCTAAGCTGGACAAGAGAAAAACAAATTAATAGCACAGAATATAAGCACACTGCATGTGTGCCACAGAAACAAAAAACACTTATCTTTGCTGAATTGACAGCTGAGCAGGAGAAGCCAGAAAGTGATCCAACACTTCAGAAGAAACATTGACAATTGGCAAGGACTAATGAATCCTGCACACCTAAATATCCCAGTCAGAACTGCAATCAGCAGATACACCTGGCCAGGACTGTGACTCAGAGACAACTGCATTCCCACCTACAACCACTGGAGGGAACCCAAGAGCAGAATTCACAACAGTACCCCCCTTGAGGAGGGGTCACTGAACCCTCACCAGGACCTCCAGGACGATCAGGATGAGCCAGATGAAAGGCACGGACCAAATCAGCAGCATGGACATCAGAGGCAAAAACCCAAGAATTATCCTCCTGGCCATAACCCTTCAATTTGACAAGGTACTGAAGCCTCCGCCTCGAAAAACAAGAATCCAAAATCTTCTCAACCACATACTCCAACTCACCATCAACCAACACAGGGGTCGGAGGATCAACAGAGGGAACAACGGGCACCACATATTTCCGCAATAAAGATCTATGGAAGACATTATGGATAGCAAAAGAGGCCGGAAGCGCCAAACAAAAAGACACCGGATTAATAATCTCAGAAATCTTATAAGGACCAATAAACCGAGGCTTAAACTTAGGGGAAGAAACCTTCATAGGAACATGACGGGAAGACAACCAGACCAAATCCAAAAACCCGAAGCCGAGAACCAACACACCGACGACGGTTAGCAAAACGTTGAGCCTCCTCCTGAGACAACACCAAATTGTCCACCACATGAGCCCAAATCTGCTGCAACCTGTCAACCACAGAATCCACACCAGGACAGTCAGAAGGCTCAACCTGCCCAGAAGAAAAACGAGGATGAAAACCAAAATTACAAAAGATATGCGAAACCAAAGTAGCCGAACTAGCCCGATTATTAAGGGCAAACTCGGCCAATGGCAAGAAAGCCACCCAATCATCCTGATCAGCAGACACAAAGCATCTCAAATAAGTCTCCAAAGTCTGATTAGTTCGCTCGGTCTGGCCATTTGTCTGAGGATGAAATGCAGAAGAAAAAGACAAATCAATGCCCAGCCTAGCAGAAAAGGCCCGCCAAAACCTAGAAACAATATAAAGTGACTAGCACACTCCAGGGTGTTGTGATGCAAAAAAGTGGGGATTTATTACATACAGTAAATCACAAACGTTTCGGTCGATACTGGACCTTCATCAGTGTGCTAGGTATAATTGTATACTTGTATGGCCCCAAAAACAATAGAATACTCGGATTTGCATCAATCAGACATGCTGGAAAAAAAGCAACAAGCCGGGAAGAAACAGAACCAGGCTGGTCAACTGACGGTGAGTCAGAATAATGGGTGGCGCTGAGGCTTAAAAGAGCTGTCAGTACACCGGGACACTAGAGATAAATGCGGTATCCACACTGATGAAGGTCCAGTATCGACCGAAACATTTGTGATTTACTGTATGTAATAAATCCCCACTTTTTTGCATCACAACACCCTGGAGTGTGCTAGTCACTTTATATTGTATACGTTCAGGTTTGGGCACCTATGACTGTGCACCTCCCCTATTTAGGCTGTGCTTAGCATCTTCTATATCACAAAACCTAGAAACAAACTGGGAACCTCTGTCGGAAACAATATTCTCCGTAATGCCATGCAAACGAACCACATGCTGAAAATACAATGGAACCAAATCTGAGGAGGAAGGCAACTTAGGCAAAGGTACCAGATGGACCATTTTAGAGTACCAGTCAGAAACAACCCAGATAACAGACATCTTCTGGGAAACAGGAAGATCCGAAATAAAATCCATGGAAATATGCGTCCAGGGCCTCTCTGGGACCGGCAAAGGCAAAAGCAACCCACTAGCGCGGGAACAGCAAGGCTTGACCCGGGCGCAAGTCCCACAGGACTGCACAAAAGCACGCACATCGTGCGACAAGGAAGGCCACCAAAAGCACCTAGCAACCAAATCTCTGGTACCAAAAATCCCAGGATGACCAGCCAACACTGAACAATGAACCTCAGAAATCACCTTACTTGTCCATCCATCAGGAACAAACAGCTTCCCCACTGGACAGCAGTCAGGCCTAATAGCCTGAAATTCTCGAAGCACCCGCCGCAAATCAGGGGAGATGGCAGAAAGAATCACCCCTTCCTTAAGAATGCCAACCGGCTCAAGGACTCAATCAGAATCAAATGAACCACATGCTGAAAAAACAACGAAACCAAATCTGAAGAGGAAGGCAATTTAGGCAAGGCACCAAATGAACAGACAGACATTTTCTGGGAGACCGGAAGATCAGAAATAAAATCCATCGAAATATGCGTCCAGGGCCTCTCAGGGACTGGCAATGGCAAAAGCAACCCACTAGCACGGGAACAACAAGGCTTGGCCCGTGCACAATTCCCACAGGACTGTACAAAATAACACACATCATGCGACAAAGAAGGCCACCAAAAGGACCTACCAACCAAGTCTCTGGTACCAAAAATGCCAGGATGACCAGCCAACACGGAACAGTGACCCTCAGAATCACTCTACTAGTCCATCTGTCAGGAACAAACAGTTTCCCCACAGGACAGCGGTCAGGTTTGTCAGCCTGAAATTCCTGAAGAACCCGTCGTAAATCAGGGGAAATGGCAGAAAGGACCACCCCTTCTTTCAGAATACCGACCGGTTCTAAGACCTCAGGAGAATCAGGCAAAAAACTCCTAGAGAGGGCATCAGCCTTAATATTCTTAGAACACGGAAGGTACGAGACCACAAAATCAAAACGGGAAAAAAACAAGGCCCATTGAGCCTGTCTAGGATTCAGTCATTTGGCAGACTCGAGGTAAATCAGATTCTTATGATCGGTCAAGACCACAATACGGTGCTTAGCTCCCTCAAGCCATTGTCGCCACTCCTCAAACGCCCACTTCATAGCCAACAACTCCCGATTGTCAACATCATAATTGCGTTCAGCAGGTGAAAACTTATGGGAAAAGAAGGCACACGGTTTCATCAAGGAACCAACAGGATCCCTCTGAGACAAAACGGCCCCTGCCCCAATCTCAGAAGCATCAACCTCAACCTGAAATGGAAGAGAAACATCCGGTTGGCGCAACACCGGAGCAGAAGTAAATCAACGTTTAAGCTCCTGAAAGGCAGAGACAGCCGCAGAGGACCAATTCGCCACATCAGCGCCTTTCTTCGTCAAATCGGTCTAGGGTTTAACCACACTGGAAAAATTAGCAATGAAACGGCGATAAAAATTTGCAAAACCCAAAAATTTCTGAAGGCTCTTCACGGATGTGGGCTGAATCCAATCATGAATGGCCTGAACCTTAACCGGATCCATCTCTATAGACGAGGGAGAAAAAATAAAGCCCAAAAAAGAAACCTTTTGCACCCCAAAGAGACACTTAGACCCTTTCACAAACAAAGCATTGTCACGAAGGATCTGAAATACCATCCTGACCTGTTGCACATGAGACTCCCAATCATCGGAAAACATCAAATTATCGTTCAAATATACAATCAAGAATTTATCAAGATAAGTCCGGAAGATATCATGCATGAAGGACTGAAAAACAGATGGAGCATTAGAGAGTCCGAATGGCATCACAAGGTATTCCAAATGGCCATCAGGCGTGTTAAACGCAGTTTTCCATTCATCACCCTGCTTAATACGAACAAGATTATATGCCCCCCCAAAGGTCAATCTTAGTAAACCAACTAGCTCCCTTAATCCTAGCAAACAAATCGGAAAGCAAAGGTAAATGGTATTGAAACTTGACCGTGATCTTATTCAAGAGGCGATAATCAATACAGGGTCTCAATGAACCATCTTTTTTTAGCAACAAAAAAGAACCCCGCTCCCAACGGTGAAGAAGATGGTCGAATATGCCCTTTCTCCAAAGACTACTTAATATAGCTCCGCATGGCGATATGTTCAGGCACAGACAGGTTGAAAAGTCGACCCTTAGGAAACTTACAGCCTGGAATCAAGTCAATTGCACAATCGCAGTCCCTGTGCGGTGGAAGGAAACTGGACTTGGGCTCATCGAATACATCCTGAAAATCAGACAGAAACTCTGGAATTTCAGAAGAAGAAGAAGAGGAGGTTGACATCAAAGGAACATCATTATGAACCCCCTGACAACCCCAACTAGTCACAGACATGGACTTCCAATCCAACTCAGGATTATATACCTGCAACCACGGAAAACCCAGCACGATAGCATCATGCAAATTATGCAACACCAGAAATCGACAATCTTCCTGATGGGCTGGCGCCATGCGCATGGTCACCTGTGTCCAAAACTCAGGCTTATTTTTAGCCAAGGGTGTAGCATTAATGCCCCTTAAAGGAATAGGGTTCTGCAAAGGCTGCAAGGGAAAACCACAACGCTTGGCAAACTCAAAGTCCATTAAGTTCAAGGCGGCACCTGAATCCACAAACGACATGACAGAAAATGATGTCAATGAGCAGATCAAGGACACAGATAACAAAAATTTAGGTTGTACAGTACTGATGGTAATTGAACTGGCGATCCTCTTTGTCCGCTTAGGGCAGACAGAAATGACATGAGAAGCGTCGCCACAATAATAACACAACCTATTCTGACGTCTGAAACCTTGTCATTCCGTTCTAGACAGATTCCTATCACACTGCATAGGCTCAGGAATTTGCTCTGAGGATAACGCCACAGCGCGCACAATTCTGCGCTCCCGCAAGCGCCGGTCAATCTAAATGGCCAGAGACATAGAATCACTCAGACCGGAAGGCGTGGGAAACCCCACCATAACATCTTTAACGGATTCAGAAAGACCCTTTCTGAAAATTGCTGCCAAAGCATCATTATTCCATTTAGTCAACACCGACCATTTTCTGAATTTCTGACAATACAATTCTGCCGCCTTTGACCCTGAGACAGGGCCATCAAGGTCTTCTCAACTTGATCCACAGAATTAGGTTCATCATATAACAATCCCAAAGCCTGAAAAAAGGAGTCTACATCAAGCAAAGCCGGATTCCCAGATTCCAGGGAAAATGCCCAATCCTGCGGGTCTGCAGGGAGATGACAATTTTAACCTGCTGAATGGAATCACCGGAGGATCGAGGTCTCAAAGCAAAAAACAGTTTACAGTTGTTTTTAAAACTCAAAAATTTGGACCTGTCACCAAAAAACAAATCAGGAGTAGGAATCTTCGGTTCTAAAACCGGAGTCTGAACAATATAATCAGAAATACCCTGTACCCTAGCAGCAAGCTGGTCTAGATGAGAAGCTAATTCCTGAACATTCATGCTAGCACAAGGCTCTTCAGCCACCCAGAGATAAAGAGGGAGGAGAAGACAAAGTAGACTGAAGAAAAAAAATGTCTCAAGACCTTTCTTCCCTTCTTCTGAGATGCATTTAACTCATTACGGGCCAGTTGTACTGTTATGATCAGGTGACCTTGGAGCAGCATGAAAAATTTCACTGGAGTAGGTGGTAACTATACTGATCGCAAACCCTGATCTTAACACACCAACTAGAAGTAGCCATGGGGTGTGCCTAACAAACCTAGACACCTCGACACAGCCGGAGGACTAAATACCCCTATAGATGGAAATAGGAATTCTACCTTGCCTCAGAGCAGAACCCCAAAGGATAGGCAGCCCCCCACAAATATTGACTGTGAGTAGTAGAGGAAAAGACACATGCAGGCAGGAAACAGGATTTAGCAAATGAGGCACACACTAGTTAAATAGGAAAGGATAGGACAGGATACTAAGTGGTCAGTATTAAAAATCCTTCCAAAAATATCCACAGCAGAAAATACAAAAACTCCACCATCTAACTAAAGGTGTGGAGCATATATCTGCAACTCCAGAGAATCCAACAAGACTGAGAAAACACTGACACAGTCTAAGCTGGACAAGAGAAAAACAAATGAATAGCACAGAATATAAGCACACTGCATGCGTGCCACAGAAAAAGAAACAGACACTTATCTTTGCTGAATTGGCAGCTAAGCAGGAGAAGCCAGAGAGTGATCCAACACTTCACAAGAAACATTGACAACTGGCAAGGACTAATGAATCCTGCACACCTAAATATCCCAGTCAGAACTGCAATCAGCAGATACACCTTGCCAGGACTGCTGTTATGACCTGGTGGTTAAGAGGCCACACTGAAATGACCTGGTGGCTAAAACGCAACTTGGAACGAGCTCTGAGAAGGTGGTATCTCTACTGACCGCAGTCCCTAATCCTAACAACACAACTAGAAATAGCCGTGGGATGTTCCTGACACTCCCTAGACACCTCGTCACAGCCTCAGATATAACTACCCCTAAAGAAGGAAATAGAAAGCTATCTTGCCTCAGAGAAACCCCCAAAAGGAAAGACAGCCCCCCACAAATATTGACTGTGAAAGGAGAGGGAAATGACGAACACAGAAATGAAATTAGATTTCAGCAAAGGGAGGCCAAAAGTAAACTAGATAGACAGAGAGCAAAGGATACTGTGCGGTCAGTATTAAAAACTACAAAATCCACGCAGAGTTTACAAAAATGAACTCCACACCGACTCACGGTGTGGAAGGGCAAATCTGCTTTCCCAGAGCTTCCAGCTAGCCTGAATAAGACATAGTGACAAGCTGGACAAAAGAGACAAAATGCAAAGCAATAGAGTCCAAACAAATGGACAAACAAAACTAGCAAAACTTATCTTTTGCAGACAAGGACTGGCCATATGAGAAATCTTAGGGAAGAATCAAATCCAACCAAGAACATTGACAGCAGGCAAGGACTAAAGCCCAGAGCAGGTTTAAATAAGAAACCCAGACAAGGCGATTAGTGAAGACAGCTGCTACAACTATCTAACGGAGCAGCAGTTCCACTTGAAACCACCAGAGGGAGCCCAAGGGCAGAACTCGCAAAAATACCATTAGCAACCACAGGAGGTAGCTCCAGAACGGAACTCATAGCAGACTGCGACTCAGAGACAACTGCATTCCCACCTACAACCACTGGAAGGAACCCAAAAGCAGAATTCACAACACCCTACCCCTGCAGGTGACACTGATTTCCTAATGAACCCTCATGCCAAATTCTCCTGGATGTATTGGGACATAGCCTCCATCTCCGGGAGAAAGAGGGGATAGACCTGTCCCCGAGGAGGTTCAGCTCTAGGCATGAGGTCAATAGGACAGTCATATGGGCGGTGAGGCAGAAGGGACTCCGCAGCCGTTTTGGAGAACACGTCTGCATAGGACCAATGGCACTTGGGAAGGGAAGTAAGATCTGTTGGTATCTCTGTAGTGGAAACCTGAACGGACTTCATCACACATCTGCCCTTACAAGATTCACTCCAACCCAATATCCTCCTTGAGGTCCACTCAATATGTGGAGAGTGGAAACAGAGCCAAGGTATTCCTAGGAGAATCCAGTCCATTCCTTCGGGAATGGCAAGAAGGGGTATAATCTCCTGATGGGAAAGGGATATAGATAATGAGAAAGGGATGGTCTGATGTGTGATTTGTGAGGGCAGTGTCGACCCATTCACCACTCGAACAGTCACCGGCTTGGCAAGCATCACCAGGGGTATTGCGAGGCAGAGGACATGAAATTCCCCTCTGCTCCAGAGTCCACAAAAAGCTCAACTGTTAGAGTCGACGAGCCTAAAGAGATTGTCCGTTTAACCCTTTAAGCCCCAAGGGTGGTTTGCATGTTAATGATCGGGCCAATTTTTGCAATTCTGACCACTGTCCATTTATCAGGTTACAAGTCTGTAACACTTCAACGGATCCTGATGATTCTGACACTGTTTTCTCGTGTCTAGTGTTGAGCATTCCAATACTGCAAATATCGGGTATCGGCCGATATTTGCTGTATCGGAATTCCGATACCGAGTTCCGATATTTTTGCGATATCGGAAATCGGAATCGGCGTGTGCGGTGCGTGTGGTTCCAAGGGTCTGGAGGAGAGGAGACTCTCCTTCAGGCCGATACCGATACCCGATACCAATGCAAGTCAATGGGACACAAATATCGGAAGGTATCCTGGATGGTTCCCAGGGTCTGAAGGAGAGGAAACTCTCCTTCAGGCCCTGGGATCCATATTAATGTAAAAAATAAAGAATAAAAATAAAAAATATGGATATATTCACCCCTCCGGCGAACCCTGGCTGTCATTGCTGCGAGCGTCTGCCTCCAACCATTTCCCAGGGCCTGTCCGCCACCGGCATGGAATAAAGCAACCCAGCTGGCCGTTGCCGAGTAGACTTGTTCTTGGCGCAGGAAACACATGCCCGAACATAGTCTGCGACGTCACGAGCCATATGCAGCCACCGGTACGTCCTCGCCAAGAGCTCAGATGTCCTCTTGGTCCCAAAGTGTCCACCCACCATGGACGAGTGAGCCCAAGAGAGAACCTCTGGTCGCAAATTAGATGGAACGAAAGTCTTGCGTGGGGGCACAGACTCTAGCGAAACCGGAGCCACCATTCTCAGGCTCTCTGAAGGGACAATAAGCCAAGGCTCCTCCTCCTCCACAGATGACACAACGGAGCAAGAGAGAGGGTCGGCCCGAATGTTCTTCTCCCCAGAAAGACAATGGAGGGTGAAATGAAACCGGGAGAAGAACAAGGACCATCTGGCCTGGCGAGAATTTAACCACTGGGCTGTCTGCAGGTACACCAAATTTTTGTGATCTGTGAAGACTTGGAAGGGAAAACGAGCTCCCTCCAAGAGATGTCTCCACTCCGAGAAAGCCAATTTCATGGCTAGCAACTCCATGTCCCTGATGGAATAATTCCTCTCTGCTGGTGAGAAGGTCTTAGAAAAGAAGAAGCAAGGATGCTTCTGACCCTGAGCATCCTTTTGGCAGCCTGTAGTTTGGCAGGATCCATAGCCAATCCCTGGGCAGAGATGATATAGCCCAGGAATGGTAAGGACTCCTGCTCGAACATACACTTCTCCAACTTGGCGTAGAGGGAGTTTGCCCATAGGAGGTCGAAGACTTTGCAAACATATCTCCAGTGGGAGTCAATATCTGGAGAGTAGATGAAAATATCATCCAGATAGACTACGACCGAGGTGGAGAGCATATCCCGGAAGATATCGTTCACAAAGTCTAGGAAAACGGCTGGGGCATTACAGAGCCCGAAGGGCATCACCAAATATTCATAGTGCCCATCCCTGGTGTTAAAAGCCGTCTTCCATTCGTCCCCCTCACGGATGCGAATCAGGTAGTAAGCACCCCGCAGATCTAATTTAGTAAATACCCTTGCTCCCCAAAGCCTATCAAAGGGCTCAGATATCAAGGGCAAAAAATACTTATTCTTAACGGTGATGGCGTTAAGACCCCTGTAGTCTATGCATGGACGCAATTCCCCATTCTTCTTCTGCATGAAGAAGATCCCTGCCCCAGCAGGTGACACTGACTTCCTAATGAATCCTCTTGCCAGATTTTCCTGGATGTACTGTGACATTGCTTCCGTCTCCGGGAAAGATAACGGATAAATTCGACCCCGGGGAGGCTCAGCACCAGGCAAGAGTTCAATAGGACAGTCATAAGGGCGATGGGACGGAAGGGTCTCTGCCGCCTTTTTGGAGAACACATCGGCATAAGACCAATATTGCTTGGGGAGAGAGGATAGTTCTGCGGGTACCTCTGTAGTAGCAACCTGAATGAACTCCCTCTGACACCTACCCCCACAAGATTCACCCCATCCCAGAATTCTGCCTGAGGACCACTCGATATGAGAGAGTGGTACCGCAGCCAAGGTATTCCCAACAGGACCTCATCAATTACCTCAGGAATGATGAGCAGAGATATAATCTCCTGATGGGATGGCGACATGGACAGAGTAAAAGGGATGGTCTGGTGTGTTATCTGTGAGGGCAGTGTCGACCCATTCACCACTCGTACCATTACTGGTTGAGCTAGCACAACCAGGGGTATTGCGTGACGTTGGGCGAAGGCAGAAGACATCAAATTGCCCTCCGCCCCAGAATCCACGCAGAGCTCTGCCGAGTGAGTGAATGAGCCTATTGTTATTGTCCCCTTAAAGGACAATTTGGAGGCAAACGTCACCGTGTCTAGTGTACCTCCACCTACTACCACTAGACGCTGACATTTCCTCAACCGCTGGGAACATCTGGTGGCAAGATGTCCTGACTGCTGGCAAACATGACAAACCTGGAATGCACGAGCGGTCCGGGACTTAGATCCCGCTTGTGACACTTCCATGGCCTCTTGTGACTCAGGAGCCTGGACTGGAGATTCCAAAGGTTTGGCGAAGTTGGGAGCCAGCGAAACCTCTGCCTACACTGGGCTCGCTCTAACCTCTGCTCGTGAAAATGGATATCAATACGAGTGGACACAGCTATTAACTCCTCCAGTGTGGTGGGAATCTCCCTAGTGGCCAGGGCGTCCTTCACGTGGTCAGCCAGCCCCCTCCAAAATATCAGAATTAGGGCTTTATCCGACCACTCCAGCTCAGATGCTAGGGTGCGGAAGTGGACGGCAAAATGGCTAACCAAGGACGAGCCCTGAGTCAATGCCAACAGTATTATGCCGTATTATGGGTGACACGAGGTCCTAAAAAGACCTGTTTCAGAGTGCTCAGGAAAAACGAAGCACTCTGCACCACATGATCGCCACGCTTCCGCAGCGGCGTAGCCCACTCTAACGCTCTGTCCAACAGGAGAGACACTGTAAACCCCACCCTTGCCCGCTCTGTAGGGAAACGAGAGGCCAGAAGCTCGAGATGTATAGAGCACTGACTCACGAAACCCCTACAGGTCTTACTATGACCAGAAATTTTTTCTGGCAGCGGGAGGCGTGATAGAGTCGGTACAGGGGTGGCAGTGGACAAGGTTGCTGCAGCCACGCTAGCAGCTTGAACAGCAACTGCGGTTACATCCACAGCTGAAGTTGTGTGCTCGAGAACCGCCAAACTTCCCTCCAGCTGTTGGATGTACTGCAAGGATTGCTGTTTGTCCGTCATTACTAGCCAGACCCTGGCGCTAGTGTAATGTTAGGGCTAGCGGAACGCACCAAATAATAAGATAGGTAGAATAAGGTGCGTTCGCAGCCCGGGGTCCACCGTGCAGAGATGGAACCTGCTGCCAAGTAATGACGGACTATATGGCAGTACAATGTGAATACACACAGGTTAACTTCACCCTGTGTGAAGGAAGCGAATCCTGTTAAGTCAGAGGGCCGCGGTACCGCACACAAGAGCACAAGCAAGGAGTCTCCGAGCTCAGTCCAAAGACTTGGGATCTGAGTCTGTGAAGACTTCTTGCGGTCGACACTGCAAATGGGGTGTCAGCGTAACCAAAATAATAACAAAGGAATGCAGGAGAGTGCGTGCGGTGCCGCACTGGCGGATGCCACTAACCACCCAGGCTTGGGTCAGGAAAGCGCTGTGAAAGCGCACGGCGCCGCACTGGCTGACACAGCAACTAGACGCTGTATGGTGTGCAACGTGCTGTTGGATAAGTCGCGCGCTAGATAGCAAACATACACCTTCCACGAACAGTCATCCAATAGGGAGAATTATTTAACCCCTTAGTGACAGGGCCAATTTGGTACTTAATGACCGAGCCAATTTTTGCAATTCTGACCACTGTCACTTTATGAGGTTATGACTCTGGAACGCTTCAACTGATCCTGCTGATTCTGAGATTGTTTTTTCTTGACATATTGTACTTCATGTTAGTGGTAACATTTCTTCGATATTACTTGCGATTATTTATGAAAAAAACGGAAATATGGCGAAAATTTTTAAAATTTAGCAATTTTCAAACTTTGTATTTTTATGCCCTTAAATCAGAGAGATATGTCACAAAAAATAGTTAATAAATAACATTTCCCACATGTCTACTTTACATCAGCACAATTTTGTTAGGGAGTTATAAGGGTTAAAAGTTGACCAGCAATTTCTCATTTTTACAAAACCATTTTTTTTAGGGACCACATCACATTTGAAGTCATTTTGAGGGGTCTATATGATAGAAAATAATGAAGTGTGACACCATTCTAAAAACTACACCCCTCAAGGTTCTCAAAACCACATTCAAGAAGTTTATTAACCCTTTACGTGCTTCACAAGAACTGAAACAATGTGGAAGGAAAAAATGAACATTTAACTTTTTTTTGCAAACATCTTAATTCAGAACCATTTGTTTTTACATGTATAAAAACAGAAATGTAACCATAAATTTTGTTACGCAATTTCTCCTGAATACGCCAATACCCCATATGTGGGGGTAAACCACTTTCTGGACGCACCGCAGAACTTAGAAGTGAAGGAGCGCCGTTTGACTTTTTCAATGCAGAATTGGCTGGAATTGAGATGGGATGCCATGTCACGTTTAGAGAGCCCCTGATGTGCCTAAACAGTGGAAACCCCACACAAGTGACACCATTTTGGAAACTAGACCCCTTAAGGAACTTATCTAGATGTGTGGTGAGCACTTTGAACCCCCAAGTGCTTCACAGAAGTTTATAACGTAGAGCCGTGAAAATAAAAAATCGCTTTTGTTTACACAAAAATGATCTTTTCGCCCACAAATTCTTATTTTCTCAAGGGTAACAGGAGAAATTAGACCACAAAAGTTGTTGTGCATTTTCTCCTGAGTACGTCGATACCCAATATGTGGGGGTAAACCACTGTTTGGGTGCACCGCAGAGCTTGGAATTGAAGGAGTGCCGTTTCACTTTTTCAATGTAGAATTGGCTGGAATTGAGATTGGACGCCATGTCGCGTTTGGAGAGCCCCTGATGTGCCTAAACAGTGGAAACCCCCCACAAGTGACCCCATTTTGGAAACTAGACCCCCCATGGAACTTATCTAGATGTGTGGTGAGAACTTTGAATGCCCATGTGCTTCAGAGAAGTTTATAATGCAGAGTCGTGAAAATAAAAAATATTTTTTTCCACAAAAAAGATTTTTTAGCCCCCAAGTTTTTATTTTCACAAGGGTATCAAGAAAAATTGGACTCCAAAAGTTGTAGTCCAATTTGTCCTGAGTGTGCTAGTACCCCATATGTGGGGGTAAACCACTGTTTAGGCGCACGGCAGAGCTCGGAAGGAAGGAGCGCCGTTTTGGAATGCAGACTTTGATAGAATGGTCTGTGGGCATTATGTTGCGTTTGCAGAGCCCCTGATGTACCTAACCAGTAGAAACCCTCCACAAGTGACCCCATTTTGGAAACTAGACCCCCCAAGGAACTTATCTAGATGTGTGGTGAGAACTTTGAATGCCCAAGTGCTTCACAGAAATTTAGAATGCAGAGTCGTGAAAATAAAAAATATTTTTTTTTTCACAAAAAAGATATTGTAGCCCCCAAGTTTTTATTTTCACAAAGGTAACAGGAGAAATTGGACTGCAATAGTTGTTGTCCAATTTATCCCAAGTACGCTGATGCGCCATATATGGGGGTAAACCACTGTTTGGGCACACGGCAGAGCTCGGAAAGGAAGGAGCGCCGTTTTGGAATGCAGACTTTGATAGAATGGTCTGTGGGCGTTATGTTGCGTTTGCAGAGCCCCTGATGTATCTAAACAGTAGTAACCCCCCACAAGTGAACCTGTTTTGGAAACTAGACCACCCAAGGAACTTATGTAGATGTGTGGTGAGAACTTTGAATGCCCAAGTGCTTCACAGAAATTTATAATGCAGAGTCATAAAAGAAAAAAAAAAAAAAAAATTCCACAAAAAAGATTTTGTAGCCCCCAAGTTTTTATTTTCACAAGGGTAACAAGAGAAATTGGACCCCACAAGTTGTTGTCCAATTTATCCCGAGTACGCTGATGCCCCATATGTGGGGGTAACCCACCGTTTGGGCGCACGGCAGAGCTCAGAAGGGAGGGAGCACCATTTGATTTTTTGAGCGCAAAATTGGCTGACGTGTTTGGAGACCCCCTGATGTACCTAAACAGTGGAAACCCCCCCAATTCTAGCTCCAACCCAACTCCAACACACCCCTAACTCTAATCCCAACCTGATCCATAATCCTAATCACTAACCCTAACCATAATCACAACCCTTACCCCAAAACAACCCTAATGTCAACCCTAACCATAACCCTAATCAAAACCCTAAATCCAACACACCCCTAATCCTAATCTCAACCCTAACCTCAAACCTAACCCTAATCCCAATACACCCCTAATCATCACCCTAACCTTAACCCTAATCCCAAACCTAACCCTAATCCCAAGCGTAACCCTAATGCCAACCCTAACTAGTGTTGAGCATTCCGATACCGCAAGTATCGGGTATCGGCCGATATTTGCGGTATCGGAATTCCGATACTGAATTCCGATACTTCCCGCGTATCGGATACCGGAATCGGAAGTTCCCAGAATTCAAATTGAACGCAGCAGCCAATGAGGAATGAATGAAAGTGTGGGCACATCCTGTTTAGCATGGTGGGCATGTAAGTACTGGCAAGGCTTGGATTGGCTGCTGAAATGATGTCACTCTGCACTATAAAAAAGCGCTGCCGCCATTTTGCGCTCACTCTGCTGTGATTTCAGTTAGGGACAGGACGCTGTGTTCTAACTGAGGGCCAGTTGAGCTAGCTAATTGCTTTATTTTCCTTTCCAAAGGCTAATTTAGCAAAACGCTGTGTGTTCTTCACTGTTCACCTTGCTCTTGCCTTGCAGCGCTGTTTTAACAGCGTTCTGCAAGGTCTCTGTGTGTGTGTGTGTGCAGCTCACTCTGTAGTCTGTGTGCAGCCATATACCCGGTTGTATTCAGCTCAGGGGGGGTTCACACTGCCTCACACAGTTGTTCTTTTTTGCTCTTAGTGCAGCCTGCTGCACATTTTTTCTCAAATTTCCTATTAGTGTTTTTCCACCAGTCTCCAGCTCTATTGTGGAAAAACACTACATAGGATAACCAAGAGGGGGGTTTTTGGGCCTTGCAGCGCCGTTTACGGCTGTCTGCACGGTCTCCGTGTGAGCCCAGCTCGCCCTGTAGTCTGTGTGCAGCCATAGCCGGTTGGATTCAGCTCAGGGTTCGTTACTGGCTCATACCTTGAGAAAAATTTTCCTTTTTTTCAAATAGTGCAGCCTGTTTAAAATTTGAAAAAAAAAATTCCTATTAGTGTCTTTCCACTCGTATCCAGCTAAATAGTGGAAAAACACTATATAGGATAACCTAGAGGAGGGTTTTTTGGCCTTGCAGCGCCGTTTACGGCTGTCTGCACGGTCTCCGTGTGAGCCCAGCTCGCCCTGTAGTCTGTGTGCAGCCATAGCCGGTTGGATTCAGCTCAGGGTTCGTTACTGGCTCATACCTTGAGAAAAATTTTCCTTTTTTTCAAATAGTGCAGCCTGTTTAAAATTTGAAAAAAAAAATTCCTATTAGTGTCTTTCCACTCGTATCCAGCTAAATAGTGGAAAAACACTATATAGGATAACCTAGAGGAGGGTTTTTTGGCCTTGCAGCGCCGTTTACGGCTGTCTGCACGGTCTCCGTGTGAGCCCAGCTCGCCCTGTAGTCTGTGTGCAGCCATAGCCGGTTGGATTCAGCTCAGGGTTCGTTACTGGCTCATACCTTGAGAAAAATTTTCCTTTTTTTCAAATAGTGCAGCCTGTTTAAAATTTGAAAAAAAAAATTCCTATTAGTGTCTTTCCACTCGTATCCAGCTAAATAGTGGAAAAACACTATATAGGATAACCTAGAGGAGGGTTTTTTGGCCTTGCAGCGCCGTTTACGGCTGTCTGCACGGTCTCCGTGTGAGCCCAGCTCGCCCTGTAGTCTGTGTGCAGCCATAGCCGGTTGGATTCAGCTCAGGGTGCGTTACTGCCTCATACCTTGAAAAACAATTTCCTTTTTTTCAAATAGTGCAGCCAGTTTAAAATTTGAAAAAAAAAATTCCTATTAGTGTCTTTCCACTTGTATCCAGCTAAATAGTGGAAAAACACTATATAGGATAACCTAGAGGAGGGTTTCTTGGCCTTGCAGCGCCGTTTACGGCTGTCTGCACGGTCTCCGTGTGATTTAAACTAGCTCTGTAGCCCGATCTGCACCAAAAAAAAGGTTAAGTTCACCAAACACAACTTACACTTGTGTAGGCCACATTTGAAAAATAATAAAGTTTAGTCCACAATTTACAACATTAGTGTTTCTTACACCTGTTAGGAGGAGCATTACAGGAATAAGCACACTAAGGCCTTAGTACTTTTCTGCTTATCTTTATCTGTCAACCAAGATGAAGAGGGCAGGGAGTAAGGCACGTGGGCGTGGGCGCGGAGCAGGGAGAGGAGCAGGGAGAGGACGTGGTGATTCTGTGCCTGCTGCGGGCGCCGGTGACTCGTCGTCACTCAGTTTCAGCAGGGAACAGTCCTTCATGCGCAGCTTTGTCGGAGAGCGCCGTGCACCGCTGCTGCGTGAAGACCAAATTGAAGCCGTTGTCGGGTGGATGGCAGCTAACGCCTCGGCATCGACTTCAGTTAGTGCCACATCCTCTCAGGCACAGAGCACTGGAGAGCAGCCATCTGTCTCTTCACCACCTGCCAAATTGGCCAGGCAGTCAGAGAGCCCAGGACAGGAGCCGTCTCTACTTCTGTTCTCTGAATCTCTTGGCTTGGAAACAGGGGGCCAGCCAAGCAGCATTGGAGAAATGGAAGAAGAGGCAGTGTGCAGTGATGCCCAACACCTTTTTCTCTCTGACTCTGAAGAGGCAGGTGGGCCAGTGCCTCCGGTGACCACAGCGCAGTACGCATCTGATGATGAAACTCAGGTGCCGCTTTCTCGTGCGTACTGTGCTGCTGAGACTACCCAGGAGGAGCAGTTGGTGGCAGAGGGTAGTGGAGATGATGAGGTCCTTGACCCATCGTGGCGTGAGGAACAGGAAGGTGGTGGGAGCAGCTCAGAGGAAGAGCTTCCTCTTACGGGCCAAAGAGGGAGAGGGAGGGGGAAGACTGCGGAGCCTGTAGCCTCCACTTTGGCACCCGTTAGGAGCCTGTCTCTTTCCAAAGCCAAAAAGGGCGCTCCCAAGACTTGCAGTGCCTGGTCCTTTTTTGACACAGTTGCAGATGACATTTGTTTTGTCAAATGCAAGCTGTGTCATCATAAAGTAAAAAGAGGGAAAAATGTCAGCAACCTCAATACCACAAATATGTGGAAACATGTGCGGACCAGGCACGCGGTGGAGTTACAGAAACACACTGAAGATGTAGGCCAACCAACAGCGGCAGCTACCACCTCTTCAGCTCGTGTTGCCTCTTCCTCCAGCTCACGCACAGCTGGTTTGGCTTCCTCCCAGAGACCTTGTGTAATTCCACCCACAGCACCACCTTCCCAGTCATCCTCACACTCCCAGTCTACTCTACAGCCATCGGTAGTACAGGCATGGGAGAAAAGGCGGGCATTCTCGGCCAACCACCCCCGAGCACAGGCTCTGAATGCAGGCATTGCCAAACTGTTGTCCCTGGAAATGCTCTCGTTCAGGCTGGTGGAGACTGACAGCTTCCGTGACTTGATGGCATTGGCAGTCCCACAGTACAAGGTGCCCAGCCGCTTTTACTTCAGCAGGCAGGCTGTCCCTGCCCTGCACAGGCATGTTGAGGCAAACATAAAACATGCGCTACTGAACGCCGTCAGTAGCAAGGTCCACCTCACCACCGATGCGTGGACCAGTCAGCATGGACAGGGGCGATATGTTTCCCTCACTGCCCATTGGGTTAATGTTGTTGAGCCAGGTACAGATCGTGCGAGTGGCGCAGGACGTGTCCTGCCCACTCCAAGGATTGCAGGAATCCAGTCTGTACGCATCGACTCCTCCTCTTACACCAGTTCCTCTGATTCCTCTCTGCAGGATCCGTCACAGTCCACCTCCACATGGACCCGTGAACGTTTACCTATGACCGACATGAGCACAGCCGTGGCCAAACGTCAGCAGGCCGTCTTGAAACTAGTTTCATTGGGGCATCGAAGCCACACAGCGCAGGAGCTCTGGAATGCCATCAAGCAGGAGAGCGATGTGTGGTTACTGCCAGCGAATCTCCAGCCAGGCATGGTAGTGTGTGACAATGGCCGAAATCTGGTGGCAGCTTTGGCCCTTGGCAACCTCACTCACATCCCATGTCTGGCACATGTGCTCAATTTGGTTGTGCAGAGTTTTCTGAGGGACTATCCGGATCTTGATGCCCTGCTGCACAAGGTCCGCCTAGAGTGTGCTCACTTGCGGCGTTCCAGCTTGGCCAGATCCCGCATTGCTGCTCTGCAGCGCCGATTCCGCCTTCCGGAACACCGCATCATATGTGACCTACCTACCCGGTGGAATTCCACGTTACATATGTTGGAGCGGTTGTGTGAGCAGCAGCAAGCAGTTATGGAGTACCAGCTGCATCAGGCGCAAAGAAGTCGCAGTCAGCGCCGATCAGACTTCACAACCACAGAGTGGGCCACTATGAAGGACGTCTGCCAGGTTTTGCGTCCTTTTGATTATTCCACGCGGATGGCAAGTGCAGATGATGCACTAGTCAGCATGACTGTCCCCCTTATCTGCCTGCTTCAGCAAACTTTGCAAGGGTTAAGGGATGATGTGGTGGAAGAGGTGGAGGATGAGGAGTCACCTTTTCCATCAGCTTCTGGAGAGTCAGCGCCACGTGGTTCCTCACAAAGGGGTACGCAGGGGCCAATTTGTGAGGAGGATGAGGAGGAGTCAATGGAGGAGGAAGAGCTCCGTCCAGAGGAGGGAGCGACACAATTGTCCAGTGGTCAGTGTGTACAGCGAGGGTGGGGTGATGACGAGCGGGCAGAGATCATGTCTCAAGCAGGGGACAGCGTTTCTGGGCCGGTTGGCACTCTGCAGCACATGGTGGATTTCATGCTGCAGTGCCTGAGAAACGACCGCCGCATCGACCACATTCTCAACATGCCTGATTATTGGGTGTTCACCCTCCTCGATCCTCGCTACCGGGACAACGTCCAAAACCTCATCCCTGCGTTGACCCGGGAGCGTAAATTGCGGGAGTACCACGACACACTGGTGAATTCCATCATCTTCTCCTGTCCAACTGAGAGGAGTGCTGCTAGTGCTTTACAAAGCAGCTCAGTGCGTCGAGGCAGTGGGGGAGGCTCTGCCCAAAGAGGGAGCAGAAGCAGTGCCTCTGCCCAAGGCAAGCCCAGTATGGCACAACTCTGGCACACTTTTGTGTGCCCGCCCCAAATGTCTACACCATCACCGGCGGCTCCAGTCAGCAGGAGGCAACGGTTCCGTCAGATGGTGACAGACTACATGGCTTGCCCTCTTACTGTACTCCCAGACGGCTCTTCCCCGTTCAAGTTTTGGGTCTCTAAGCTGGATACATGGCCAGAGCTAAGCCAGTATGCATTGGAGGTGCTGGCTTGCCCTGCGGCTAGTGTCTTATCGGAACGTGTCTTTAGTGCCGCAGGTGGTGTACTAACAGACCGTCGCATGCGACTATCCTCCGATAACGTTGACCGGCTTACTTTCCTGAAAATGAACCAGGCCTGGATCTCGCAGGAATTTGCCACTCCTCTGCCTGATTAAGTAATTGGGTGTCATCCAGGTCTCCTGCTGTGTTCATCTTTCTACCACCTGAACTGCTATTCCTGGGCTCCAACACCGCCAGTTGCGGCTCAGAAGTGCAGGCTGCACAGTAAAAACATACGACCCAGTGTTATTGGGTTTCAGTAACGTCAGCTGATCCCCAGCTGTGTAGCCGGCAATGTGTCCTGCGACCGCCACGCTGGCACAACAACCTAAATGTAAGGGAACCTGTCCCCCCCCCCCCCCCCCCGTCGTTTGTTACTGAAAGAGCCATCTTGTGCAGCAGTAATGCTGCACAAGGAAAAGGTAGCTCTTTTTTTTTAGCTCTTTGCACACGCAGAACTTAACACTTATAAAATGTGTTCACTGATACCGTTATACCGTCCCGGAGCTGGGACTTTCCTTCGTAATGTGACGCAGCACAGCCGTCATTCCTACCCCCTTGGTGCCATGCGCTGCCTCCTCAGCGTTGTTTTAAGCTGTCACGGAGCCTGCGCTGTTCTGTTATCCCTTGGGCATGCCCTATTTGCGCTGCCTGTCTTCTGACATAATTTGGTGTCAGGCTGGCTGCGCCTGTGCGGCCGCGGTGCCCGAGATCCCGCCTCGCAGTGTCTTCTGATTGAGTCACACTGCGGGCCTGGGATCCATGGGCATGCGCAGTGCATATCTTCCCCTCGGGCTCTCGCTCATTTCCCTCCGCCTTCTTTAGACTGTGCGCCGTCAGCTGATCCCTAGCATGCCACGGCCGTGACACCGCACAGTCTGAAGAAGAGGGAAGGAGGGGAGTGAGAGTCGAGGTTATGCACTGTGCATGCCCATGGTTCCAAGGCCCGCAGTGGGATTACGTTAGATGAGACTGCGAGGTGGGATCTGGAGCAGCGTGGACGCACAGGCACTGACAGCCTGACACCAAATTATGTCAGAAGACAGGCAGCGCTAATTGGGCATGGCCAAGGGCTAACAGAACAGCGCAGGCTCCGTGGCAGCTTAAAACAACGCTGAGGAGGCAGCGCACGGCATCAAGGGGATAGGAATGACAGCTGTGCTGTGTCCCATTACGAAGGAAATTCGCACCTCCGGAACGGTTTAACGGTATAAAGGGACACATTTTTAGTGTTTACTTCGGTGTTTGCAAGGAGCATAATTAAAAGAGCAACCTTTTCCTTTTGCATCCTTAGTGCTGCACAACATGGCTCTTTCAGCTACAAACGTCTTGGGGGGGGGGGTTAAAGGTTTCCTTTCAACTTGCTCCAATCAGGCTTCGGCCTACACTCTGTTCCTCTGCTCCTCCTGCTGTCCCTGGGCTCTAACACCGCCAGTTGGTGCCTGGAAGTGCTGTGTGCACAGTCAACAGTCGCTCCTCTGTTATTGGGGTTCAGTAACGTCAGCTGATCCCCAGCTGTGTGTGCGGCAATACCTCCAATCTGCTCCTCCTGCTGTCCCTGGGCTCTAACACCGCCAGTTGGTGCCTGGAAGTGCTGTGTGCACAGTCAACAGTCGCTCCTCTGTTATTGGGGTTCAGTAACGTCAGCTGATCCCCAGCTGTGTGTGCGGCAATACCTCCAATCTGCTCCTCCTGCTGTCCCTGGGCTCTAACACCGCCAGTTGGTGCCTGGAAGTGCTGTGTGCACAGTCAACAGTCGCTCCTCTGTTATTGGGGTTCAGTAACGTCAGCTGATCCCCAGCTGTGTATCCGGCAACGTGTCATGCGACCGCCACGCTGGCACAACTAAAATGTAAGGGGACCTGTCCCCCCCCCCCCCCTAGGCGTTTGTTACTGAAAGAGCCACCATGTGCAGCACTAATACTGCACAAGGGAAAGGTCGCTCTTGAAATTATGCTCCTTGCAAACGCTGAACTACACACTCATGTAATGTGTCCCCTCACACCGTCCAACCGTCCCGGAGGTGGGACTTTCCTTTGTAATGTGACACAGCACAGCCGTCATTGCTACCCCCTTGGCACCGTGCGCTGCCTCCTTAGCGTTGTTTGATTCCGTCATGGACCCTGCGCTGTTATGTTATCCCTTGGCCATGCACAGTTTGCGCTGCCCGTCCTCTGACATCATTTGTTGTCGTCCTGGCTGCGCCTGTGCGTCCACGCTGCCCGAAATCACACCTCGCAGTGTCGTCTAATGTGATCCCACAGTGGGCCTGGTATCCATGGCCATGCGCAGTGCATATACTAGCCTCTCACTCCCCTTCTTCACGCTTCTTCAGACTAGGCGGCGTCAGCTGATCCCTAATAGCATGCCACGGCCGTGACGCCGCACAGTCTGAAGAAGCAGGAAGGAGGTGAGTGAGAGGCGATGATATGCACTGCGCATGCCCATGGATCCCTGGCCCGCAGTGGGACTACATTAGATGACACTGCAAGGTTGGATCTCGGGCAGCTTGGACGCACAGGCACTGCCAGCCTGACACCTACATGATGTCAGAAGACGGGCACCGCTAACTGTGCATGGCCAAGGGATAACATTACAGTGCGGGCTCCGTGACAGAACCAAACAACGTTGAGGAGGTGGTGCCCGGCACCAAGGGGGTTGGAATGACGGCTGTGCTGTGTCACATTACAAAGGAAAGTCCCACTTCCGGGATGGTTTGACGGTGTGAGGGGACACATTATATGAGTGTGTACTTCAGCGTTTGCAAGGAGCATAATTTTCGGAGCCACCATTTTCCATGTGCAGTATTACTGCTGTACAAGATGGCTCTTTCAGCAACAAATGCCTGGGGGGGGGGGTTAAAGGTTCCCTTTCAACTTGCTCCACTGCAGGCTTCGGCCTACACTCTGCTCCTCTTTGATTCCCTGGGTTTCAACACTGTCAGTTGCCACCTGGAAGTGTTGTCTACACAGAAAAAAACACTAGGTGATGTGTCAGTGGGGTTCAGCACCGCCAGCTGTTCCCCTGCTGTGTAGTCGGCAACGTGTCCAGCACAAGCCACGCTGGCACAACAGAACAAAAGCTGCCACCAGTGCAGGCTTCGGCCTACACTCTGCTCCTCTCCTCCTCCTGCTGACCCTGGGCTCAAACACCGCTAGTTTTTGCCCGGAAGTGCTAGCTGCACAGAGAAAAACACCAGCCAATGTGTTAGTGGGGTTCAGCAACGCCAGCTGTTCCCCTGCTGTGTAGCCGGCAACGTGACCTGCAAACGCCATGCAGGCACAGGAACTGAAATTAAAAGGGAACCTGGCCCCACCCCCCCAGGTGTTTCTATGTATAACAGCCACCTAGTACAGCAGTACTGCTGCATTTGTACAAGGTGGCTGACTTTTTCTCCTTGCCCACGTGGAACTCAACACGTACAAAATGTGTCTCATTGAGACCATTCCACTGTCCCTGAGGTGTGACTTTCCTTTGTAATGATACGCAGCACCCCCCTTGGTAGCGTTTCCCGTCTTTTGTCATCATGGTTAGCTGGCTGCGCCTGTGCATCCGCCCTGCTAGAAACAACGCCCCTCGTTGTCATATTTATTTTGTCAGCGAGGGTGTGGTTTATGGGCACGAGCAGTGCATATGTTCGCCTGTCTTAACTCATCTCCTTCCGCCTTCTTCAGACTGTGCGGCCTCCTGGCCGTGGTAGGCGATAAGGGATCAGCTGAGGCCGCCCAGTCTGGAGCCGGTGTAAGGACATGTGTAAGCGGCAAACCTATTTACTGCACAAGGCCACGAATCCCAGCCACGTAGTGTGATTGTTTGAAAACACACTGTGGGTCTGGGATTCATGTCCATCGCTAACCGCAACGGCCGACATGAAATGAGGTCAGAAGACAGGAAGCGCTCACAGCGCATGGCCAAGGGATCACAATAGCGCAGACTCCTGTACAGCAAATAACAACGCTCAGGAATCTGCGCCCAGTACCTAGGTGCAAATTTTGACACCTGTGCTGCGTCTCGTTAAAAAGACAAGTCACGCCTCCACAACTGTTTGACAGTATAATGGGCTAAATAGTGTACGTGTTTTAGTCAGCGTGTGCAAGGAGCAAAACAAATAGAGCAACCTTTTACTTGTGCAGCATTAATGCTGCACAAGGTGTGGCTCTTGTACCTTGCAACACCTGAGGGGGGGGTTAAAGGTAACCTTTGAAATTGGTTCAACTAGGCTTCGGCCTACACTCTGCTCCTCTACTCCTCCTGCTGACCCTGGGCTCAAACACCGCTAGTTTTTGCCCGGAAATGCTAGCTGCACAGAGAAAAACACCAGCCAATGTGTTAGTGGGGTTCAGCACCGCCAGCTGTTCCCCTGCTGTGTAGTCGGCAACGTGTCCAGCACAAGCCACGCTGGCACAACCGACCAAAAGCTGCCACCAGTGCAGGCTTCGGCCTACACTTTGCTCCTCTCCTCCTCCTGCTGACCCTGGGCTCAAACAACGCCAGTTTCTGCCCGGACATGCTAGCTGCACAGAGAAAAACACCAGCCAATGTGTTAGTGGGGTTCAGCACCGCCTGCTGTTCCCCCGCTGTGTAGCCGGCATCGTGTCCAGCACAAGCCACGCTGGCACAACCGACCAAAAGCTGCCACCAGTGCAGGCTTCGGCCTACACTTTGCTCCTCTCCTCCTCCTGCTGACCCTGGGCTCAAACAACGCCAGTTTCTGCCCGGACATGCTAGCTGCACAGAGAAAAACACCAGCCAATGTGTTAGTGGGGTTCAGCAACGCCAGCTGTTCCCCTGCTGTGTAGCTTGCAACGTGACCTGCAAACGCCACGCAGGCACATGAACTGAAATTGAAGGGAGCCTGCCCCCCACCCACAGGTGTTTCTATGTATATCAGCCACCTTGTACAGCAGTACTGCTGCATTTGTACGAGGTGGCTGACTTTTTCTCCTTGCCCACGTGGAACTCAACACGTACAAAATGTGTCTCATTAGAGACCATTACAATGTCCCTGAGGTGTGACTTTCCTTTGTAATGACACGCAGCACCCCCATTGTTAGCGCTGCCCGTCTCCTGACATCATTGGTTGGCTGGCTGTGCCTGTGCGTCCCCCCTGCCCGACACAACGCCCCCCGTTGTCTCATATATTTTGACTGCGAGGGTGTGATTGATGGGCACGAGCAGTGCATATGTTCCCCTGTTTTCACTCCCCTCCTTCCGCCTTCTTCTGACTGTGCGGCCTCATGGCCGCGGCATGCGATAAGGGATCAGCTGAGGCCGCCCAGTCTGAAGCAGGTGTAAGGACATGTGTGAGCGGCGAACATATTTACTGCACAAGGCCACGAATCCCAGCACCGCAGTGTGACTTTAGGAAAAGCCACTGTGGGTCTGGGATTTATGGCCATCGTTAACCGCACCGGCCAACATGAAATGAGGTCATGAGACGGCCTGCACTAACAGGGTATTGCCAAGGGATAACACAAGAGCGCAGACTCCTGTACAGCAAATAACAACGCTCAGGAATCTGCGCCCAGTACCTAGGTGCAAATTTTGACACCTGTGCTGCGTCTCGTTAAAAAGACAAGTCACGCCTCCACAACTGTTTGACAGTATAATGGGCTAAATAGTGTACGTGTTTAATTCAGCGTGTGCAAGGAGCAAAATTAAATAGAGCAACCTTTGACTTGTGCATCATTAATGCTGTTCAAGGTGTGGCTCTTGTACCTTGCAACACCTGAGGGGGGGGTTAAAGGTAACCTTTGAAATTGGTTCAACTAGGCTTCGGCCTACACTCTGCTCCTCTACTCCTCCTGCTGACCCTGGGCTCAAACACCGCTAGTTTTTGCCCGGAAATGCTAGCTGCACAGAGAAAAACACCAGCCAATGTGTTAGTGGGGTTCAGCACCGCCAGCTGTTCCCCTGCTGTGTAGTCGGCAACGTGTCCAGCACAAGCCACGCTGGCACAACAGAACAAAAGCTGCCACCAGTGCAGGCTTCGGCCTACACTTTGCTCCTCTCCTCCTCCTCCTGCTGACCCTGGGCTCTAACACCGCTAGTTTTTGCCCGGACATGCAATCTGCACAGAGAAAAACACCAGTCAATGTGTCAGTGGGGTTCAGCAACGCCAGCTGTTCCCCTGCTGTGTAGCTTGCAACGTGACCTGCAAACGCCACGCAGGCACATGAACTGAAATTGAAGGGAGCCTGCCCCCCACCCCCCCAGGTGTTTCTATGTATAACAGCCACCTTGTACAGCAGTACTGCTGCATTTGTACAAGGTGGCTGACTTTTTCTCCTTGCACACGTGGAACTCAACAAGTACAAAATGTGTCTCATTACAGACCATTACAATGTCCCTGAGGTGTGACTTTCCTTTTTAATGACACGCAGCACCCCCATTGTTAGCGCTGCCCGTCTCCTGACATCATTGGTTGGCTGGCTGTGCCTGTGCGTCCCCCCTGCCCGACACAACGCCCCCCGTTGTCTCATATATTTTGACTGCGAGGGTGTGATTGATGGGCACGAGCAGTGCATATGTTCCCCTGTTTTCACTCCCCTCCTTCCGCCTTCTTCTGACTGTGCGGCCTCATGGCCGCGGCATGCGATAAGGGATCAGCTGAGGCCGCCCAGTCTGAAGCAGGTGTAAGGACATGTGTGAGCGGCGAACATATTTACTGCACAAGGCCACGAATCCCAGCACCGCAGTGTGACTTTAGGAAAAGCCACTGTGGGTCTGGGATTTATGGCCATCGTTAACCGCACCGGCCAACATGAAATGAGGTCATGAGACGGCCTGCACTAACAGGGTATTGCCAAGGGATAACACAAGAGCGCAGTTTCCTGTACTGCAAATAACAACGGTAAGGAATCTGCGCACAGCACCTAGGTGTAAATTTGTACACCTGTGCTGCGTCTCCTTAAAAAGACTAGTAGTCACGCCTCCACTACTGTTTGACAGTATAATGGGCTAAATAGTGTACGTGTTTAATTCAGCGTGTGCAAGGAGCAAAATTAAATAGAGCAACCTTTGACTTGTGCATCATTAATGCTGTTCAAGGTGTGGCTCTTGTACCTTGCAACACCTGAGGGGGGGGGTTAAAGGTAACCTTGGAAATTGGTTCAACTAGGCTTCGGCCTACACTCTGCTCCTCTACTCCTCCTGCTGACCCTGGGCTCAAACACCGCTAGTTTTTGCCCGGAAATGCTAGCTGCACAGAGAAAAACACCAGCCAATGTGTTAGTGGGGTTCAGCACCGCCAGCTGTTCCCCCGCTGTGTAGCCGGCATCGTGTCCAGCACAAGCCACGCTGGCACAACCGACCAAAAGCTGCCACCAGTGCAGGCTTCGGCCTACACTTTGCTCCTCTCCTCCTCCTCCTGCTGACCCTGGGCTCTAACACCGCTAGTTTTTGCCCGACATGCAATCTGCACAGAGAAAAACACCAGTCAATGTGTCAGTGGGGTTCAGCAACGCCAGCTGTTCCCCTGCTGTGTAGCTTGCAACGTGACCTGCAAACGCCACGCAGGCACATGAACTGAAATTGAAGGGAGCCTGCCCCCCACCCACAGGTGTTTCTATGTATAACAGCCACCTTGTACAGCAGTACTGCTGCATTTGTACAAGGTGGCTGACTTTTTCTCCTTGCCCACGTGGAACTCAACACGTACAAAATGTGTCTCATTAGAGACCATTACAATGTCCCTGAGGTGTGACTTTCCTTTGTAATGACACGCAGCACCACCCTTGTTAGCGCTGCCCGTCTTTTGACATCATTGGTTAGCTGGCTGCGCCTGTGCATCTCCCCTGCTCGAAACAACGCCCCTCGGTGTCTTATTTTTTTGGACAGCGAGGGTGTGATTGATGGGCATGTGCAGTGCATATGTTTGCCTGTGTTCACTCATCTCCTTCCGCCTTCTTCAGACTGGGTGTCCTCATGGCCTCGGCAGGCGATAAGGGATCAGATGAGGCCGTCCAGTCTGAAGCAGGTGTAAGGACATGTGTGAGCGGCAAACATATTTACTGCACCAGGGCACGAATCCCAGCACCGCAGTGTGATTTTTTAAAAACACACTGTGGGTCTGGGATTCATGTCCATCGCTAACCGCAACGGCCAACATGAAATGAGGTCATAAGACAGGAAGCGCTCACAGCGCATGGCCAAAGGATCACAAGAGCGCAGACTCCTGTACAGCAACTAACAACGCTCAGGAAGCTGCGCCCATGCAAAAAGGTGTTTTCGACACCTGTGCTGCTTTTCTTTAAAAAGACAAGTCACGCCTCCACTACTGTTAAACAGTATAATGGGCTAAATAGTCTACGTGTTGCATTCAGCTTGTGCAAGTAGACAAATTAATAGAGCAACCTTTTACTTGTGCAGCATTAATGCTGCAGAAGGAGTGGCTCTTGTTCTTTGTAACACCTGAGGGGGGGTTAAAGGTAACCTTTGAAATTGGTTCAACTAGGCTTCGGCCTACACTTTGCTCCTCTCCTCCTCCTCCTGCTGACCCTGGGCTCTAACAACGCTAGTTTTTGCCCGGAAATGCTAGCTGCACAGAGAAAAACACCAGCCAATGTGTTAGTGGGGTTCAGCAACGCCAGCTGTTCCCCCGCTGTGTAGCCGGCATCGTGTCCAGCACAAGCCACGCTGGCACAACCGACCAAAAGCTGCCACCAGTGCAGGCTTCGGCCTACACTTTGCTCCTCTCCTCCTCCTCCTGCTGACCCTGGGCTCAAACACCGCTAGTTTTTGCCCGGAAATGCTAGCTGCACAGAGAAAAACACCAGCCAATGTGTTAGTGGGGTTCAGCAACGCCAGCTGTTCCCCCGCTGTGTAGCCGGCATCGTGTCCAGCACAAGCCACGCTGGCACAACCGACCAAAAGCTGCCACCAGTGCAGGCTTCGGCCTACACTTTGCTCCTCTCCTCCTCCTCCTGCTGACCCTGGGCTCAAACACCGCTAGTTTTTGCCCGGAAATGCTAGCTGCACAGAGAAAAACACCAGCCAATGTGTTAGTGGGGTTCAGCACCGCCAGCTGTTCCCCTGCTGTGCAGCTTGCAACGTGACCTGCAAACGCCACGCAGGCACATGAACTGAAATTGAAGGGAGCCTGGCCCCCACCCCCAGGTGTTTCTATGTATAACAGCCACCTTGTACAGCAGTACTGCTGCATTTGTACAAGGTGGCTGATGTTTTCTCCTTGCCCACGTGGAACTCAACACGTACAAAATGTGTCTCTTTGAGACCATTCCACTGTCCCTGAGGTGTGACTTTCCTTTCTAATGATACGCAGCACCCCCCTTGGTAGCGCTTCCCGTCTTCTGACATCATTGGTTGGCTACTTGCGCCTGTTCGTCCGCCCTGCCTGAATAAAATGCTCCTCGTTGTCTTAATTATTTTGACTGCGAGGGTGTGATTGATGGGCACGAGCAGTGCATATCTTCGCCTGTCTTAACTCATCTCCTTCAGCCTTCTTCAGACTGTGCAGCCTCATGGCCGCGGCATGCAAGAAGGGATCAGCAGAGGCCGCCCAGTCTGAAGCAGGTGTAAGGACGTGTGTGAGCGGCCAAAATATTTACTGCTCAAGGCCACGAATCCCAGCACCGCAGTGTGGCTTTATGAAAAGACACTGTGGGTCTGGGATTTATGGCCATCGTTAACCGCACCGGCCAACATGAAATGATGTCATAAGATGGGCAGCGCTAACAGGGCATTGCCAAGGGATAACACAAGAGCGCAGACTCCTGTACAGCAAATAACAACGCTCAGGAAGCTGCTCCAAGCACCAAGGCGTTATTTTGGACACCTGTGCTGCGTCTCATCAAAAAACCAAGTCACGCATCCACTACAGTTTGACTGTAGAATGGGGTAAATTGTGTATGTCTTTCATTCAGCGTGTGCAAGTAGACAAATTAATAGAGCAACCTTTCACTTGTGCAGCATTAATACTGCACAAG